>NW_017731434.1:2712871-2734442 GCF_001890085.2 Hipposideros armiger
TCTATTTGATTGGATGTGATGACACCAGAGGCAGAAATGTGGCAAAATTTTAAATGGTGAGAAATTCATCTCAGCTACCTGGATTTCGAGAAACAAATTGTGATTCCCTGACTCACTGTGTATTGAACTGGACAAGTTAGATGAATTAAAAAAGCTTTATTGACTTGTCTACTTGACTCCAAGTCAATCAAGTGTCCGTGAATGCTGACTGTTTTCTGCTCTTTCTGGCTATTCAAATTAACTTAAATGTGTTCATAAAGTTACATGAACATAGGTGGATACCCTTAAAATATCAAACCCATTAGATCTGAAATAAGCAAGCACTCAGAAACTGAAAAGTAAATCAAGTATTTTGATTGTTTCCTAGTGCTTTGTAACATAAAAGTTCATAGCATTTATCTGGGAATAGACTTTGAGTTCCTTCCGCCCAGCATGTGATCTATTCAGTCAGGTATCCCTAATTACTGACACACAGTAGGTGCTCACTAGAGTAGGTGCTTAACATGGTAGGCACTTGATAAATATATGTTGAATCTCTAGCACCCTTTTATTGCCTACTTGCAGACTTGTGTCACACACTACACACACACATTCGAGATAATAGGCTCTTAGAAAAGAGGATCTGTGTCCTAGTCATTTATGCATTCCTGAATAAAGAACCACCAGGTGATCATTAAATGATCACCTAATTGAACAGCACAAGGATTTTAGCTTTTGTTCCTTGTTTTAACTGCCCTTCCCCCACCCTATCTTGCCCATTTGGCTCTCAATCTAGACTGCCTAAAACCATCGCATCAATCTAATCAAATGTTTGAAGGCCAGAGACCTTGAAATTATTCAAATCAAGTTCAGAATTACATTTTTAAATTTACCCTGGCCATTTCATAAGTAGGTTTAACAACCAGCTAACTGCTATCCCAGGAGGAAAAAAAAAAAGCATAAGCTTAATGAATTTGGTCAGACATACTGTGTAACAGATGTCCAATGTGCTGCCATGAGCTTAAATCATAAAGATGATGGCTCTGTTTGGCATGGCAAAATATATTAGAAGTGTTTTATCGGTCACTGGGCAACTTGCTAGATGGAAGGGGAATGATCCTGAAAAATGCAGGAGCTGAGTCTAGTAGCATCTCAAAAGGAGCCCTGGAGAAACACAGATAATCTGCTTGCAATGATTCATCAAGTTGGTCCTTTGTTTCACTAATTTGAGTGTCAAGTGCAACCATACAATAAAGAATTGCCAAGACCTGATAAGATTCTCCTCTGGCTGCTGCTTTTCCTGCCTTAACAACTGGTACTATTCAAGCCTAAAGCACAAATTGAATAAATAGCTTCAAGGCTGGCAATGTTACACAGTGTTTCTAATTTTTTGTTTTTCCTTGGAAGGCTAAATTCCGTGTGTTTCTTGCATTTCCCCAAACACAGTGCATTGATAGTCACTGCTGCACCAATCATTTAAACTGTCTTAATATTAAGCGTGGAAGGATGCCTCATAAGTTAAAAATAGTTCCTGTTGTATCATCAGTCCAGCCATGGATTAGTGAAGATTAAAAAAGGATTGTAATGCCTTTTTTGGCCTTGAGAAAGCTTTTATTATGCCTATGGTTCAGTTGGCCTACTGATCATTTCCATCTTAATGTAATCTTTAACATTACACTGCTACAGGTGAGGTGTTAAGTAATATATTAAGACAACTATTCTCACTGAGCAATTTCACAAGAAATATGTTTTTAGCTAAATTAGACATTTAACAAATGTCATTTGTAATTTGACGTGGGGTGTGAGGGGGGGAGGGCAGTCTCCTTTAAACAGGCTATTGGTGTGAATTCCCTAACATAAATAACTTTTAAAATTTTTAATCGAAGTTCTCAATGTGAAATTGTGTACTGTCAGTGCAATAGACCGACGCAAGGAGAGCAACAAAGGCCTCAGGAGTCATAAAATAAGTAGTAAGCAGTTTTATCTCTAGGAGCCAGAAATCTTTCATTAAACTTAGAAAGCATCTACAGGTACAGTTTATCATGTGGATACAGTGTGCTGGATGTTTTCAACTCATAGATGAACACCAAGTACCTCAAAGATCCGACAGCAATATAAACTGTAATATGTGAAACAGGTACCGAATTAAATAATTTAGGTGACAATTATGATATAAAGATTGCATGAGACTAACTGGATTTTAAAAGTAAAATTAAGGGAGAAGAGAATATTAGAAAGCGTACAATTGGAAAGCTAAATAATAAATATTTTTTGGAAAATTTATTTTGTGACAGATTTCCCCATGCTATGAACATAAATGCAAGCTATAAATAGGGCTGTTGAAATTTAGACCGTTGACCTGTTTATACCAAAATCATAAAACAAAAAATTTAGTTTTCAAATTTTCAAAAGGGTATCTTGTTCAGCATTCAGTCTCTTTCTCTCTCTCTCTCTCTCTCTCTCTCTGGTAACTTCATAAAAGATAAATACGTAAGCCCTCGGACCAAGAGGTGGGTATAATGGCACAGTTAACTCTCGCCCCAGAAATTCCACTAGGCTGAAAAGAATATTATTTGGGGGCGGGAAAGAGGGATGCAGAGGTCTTTAGGACCCAGCAGGCGGCGGCAGGCGGCAGTTGTGTAGATCGCTGAGAGACTACGAGGGTCCGGTTCAGTTTTAATTCTGTCTCTAATCTCTGCAACAGCGGTGCTTCCTGGGTCCCGCGGCTCTTTTGCCCATTCAGTTGCAAGTGGCCGTCAGGCTAATATCAGAGCCTCCCGCGCCCCATCACCCACCATGGAAACCCTCCAAGAAAAAGTGGCCCCGTACGCGTGTGCCTAAGGATTCCGCACAAAAGAGGTGCCCAAAATGAAGACCCTGATGGTGAGTCATTTGTTGTAACTCCTCTGGGCAGAGGCGAGAACCCCCAGGCGCAGCGTCCCTGGGGCGCTTGGGAGAGCGACAGGGGCGCCTAACCCTGCGCCGCGCGGTCGCCTGTTACAAAGGGATAACTTTCCACCTGCTCCGCGTCCCTTCCTATTCCCTGGTTCTGCCTGGCTAGGAATCCCAGAGCCAGGATGGGAATTCGGGTTGCCTCCTGGATCTCCAGCAGGAGGTCCGAGGGGACAGCGGAAAGCGGTAGAAAGTGAAGGGAGGGGGTGGGAGCATTGTTGGGGGGAATAAGGGATGCTTAAAAGCAACCTCCTGGCAAAAACTAAGAGGGCGAGGACGGGGGGACCTTTGCAGACTTTCTTGGTTTCCTTGTCGGATTTCAAACTTGCGAGGATCGTAGAGGTAAAGCCCCACGGGTCCAGAAAGGAGAGCGAGCAAGGGCTAGAGATTCCAGCACCCGAGTTGAGGAGAGGGCCCCCTCCTCAAAGTGAGCGCCCACCCCTGTCCTCGTCGCCGGCGCGCTCTCCCTCTGGTAGCCGGGCGCCGTGCACCACCTGCCCTCTGCCGAAAGATCTGGGAGGTGGCGTTGGCCGAGAACAGCTACGCACCGGGAGCATCCCCTGCCGTACGCGCGGGGACGGTGCCGCCTCTGCCGAGGCTGCGCGCGGCGGGGGCTTGGACCCGGACCACTAGCCGCAGGACCTGCCCCCGCCCGTCTGACCGTCTTGCCTGTGTCCCCGCCGGGTGCGCTCCTCCTCCCGGGTCGGCTCTCAGCGGCTCTCCTCTGCTCTCTCCCGCCCGCCCGCAGCGCCATGGTCTGGCAGTGTGTTTAGCGCTCACCACCATGTGCACCAGCTTGTTGCTCTTGTACAGCAGCCTCGGCGGCCAGAAGGAACGTCCCCCGCAGCAGCAGCAGCCGCAGCAGCAGCACCAGCACCAGCAGCGGGCAACGGCGACCGGCAGCGCGCAGCCGTCTGCGGAGAGCAGCTCCGCGTCGCGCCCCGGGGCCCCCACGGGACCGCGGCCGCTGGACGGATACCTTGGCGTGGCGGACCACAAGGTGACAGCTGGCTCGCCAACCCGCACGCTACCCACCAGCCTGGGGATCCCGCACAGCTGAACCTGCCCCCTTCCCGGGGCTGTGAGGCGCCGTGAGTAGGTGCCATTCGGAGGCTGGAAGGGGGAGTGGATCCGCTGAAGGGGTGGGATCGTTCCTACTTGGTATGAATTCCTATTTGGAAAAGAATGCAAAGTTTTTCAGGGACTAGAAATGGGATGAGTGGACCCCAAAGCCTAATTTCCTAACAGGAACGGGCCCTGGAACTAAAACCCTCTGATCCCTAGAATTGCAGCTGTGGGTGGATGCTGGGTTCCTGAAGCCTTGGGTTTGGCCGCAAAGTCGCGCCCTTGTGGGACTAGACTCCGGAAGGCTCTAAGACTAACCGGAGCGTTCTTCCGACCGCGGCTGGGAGGGTGAGTAGCAGCCAGTCAGTGCCCGCTGCTCAGGCTCAAAGATTACCCTTTGATCTCTGCTTCGGGTTTCTCTGGGCAGAATTGCCACGGCCCTGGGGAGCGGTGCCCAGGCAGGCGCGGAAGGCTTGGGGCACAAACTCATCTTCCATTGGCTTGAAACTCATCGCTGAGGGCCTGTTTTCCTCTGTCTTCCGGGAAGCGTCTGCATGGCTTGGCTAATAATTAATAAGATGAATTTTTAAAAATTGAGTCTCCTTTCCCTGGAATAATGAATCTCTGGTTTCAGTTTGTGAAGCCGCTGCGAGAATCCTAATCAAGTTTCCTTGTCCTGAAAAGATATTTTAATACAGTTTAAATGTATTCCCCATTTTTTTGAAGCTGCTAATATATTTTTATTAAAACACAGTTCAACTCTGTGTCTACTCTATAAATCAGAGGTTTCTTAAAACCACCAAACTATTCTGCTTTTCATACTAATAGATTTTATGGTTGTGGACCAAAGTAATGTTTAGCAAGCGCTCCTTTTGTGTGAAAAGATAGCTCTTACCCTGAATGAACAAGTCAAACTTTTTTTGAAGTGGCAATCCAAATATTTTCACTCATTTGTACAATGCATAATGCTAAGTGTTTCAGAGGGTACAAAAGAATTTAAAGCCTTTGGGGATCTTTGACTGCCTGTGGGGGGGAAAAACGTACCATGAAATGTAAATTAATGGATAGATAGACAAACAGACCAATAGGTATAAATATATAGAAAATGCAAGACATAAACAGTACTGTTGGGTAGAAATGAGAAAGATCACTGCCCTAGAAGTACCAAGGAAAGCTTCTTTGAAAAGGTGGAACTTGCACTGGGAAGATATTCCGAGAAGCAGAAAAGAGGGGGAGATGTCATTAGGAAGTGATTTGGGGAGAGGGACTGCTGGTATAATAGACTGAAAGTCAAAAGTAGAGAGGGCCATCAGTTTTACAATTATAGCTTCTGTGTTCTAAGTTGTTGATTGATTACATACTTTGTATCTGCATGTGTGAGCCACTGATAAGGGCTGGGGTTCTAGGAAAGTTTAGACAGCGGCCTCTGTGGATGGATGTGGTGTTGATGTGTAACTGGTGTATGACGAATATATTGAACTCATTGGATTTTCATGGATGTTGTTTAGGGGAAATGGCTACCTAGCCCTTGTGAATCTTTGCTTAACAGGGTATCAAAAGGTAAACTTGCTGAAAGCTTCTATGGGCCTTTGGGAAGATATTCCTAATACTTTCCTGCTTGTGCTCTTTTGCTGGAGAGACACCAGCTGAGGATATTGATAACCTAAGGCAAAATATGCCCTCATGATTGTTTTCAAAACTGTTTATTCACACAAATATACTGGGTTCCGTTTTCAGTGTATCAGAGCCTTATTGCATTAAAATGAAAAACAGGTATTTTTTGGAAGGAATGTTGAAACTATATGAGAAAGTGAGATAATCTACAGTGAAAGGGTTATATAAACTCAAGTGTTATATGAATGATCAATGTGTAAATGTCCTTGGAATGGTTATCAGAGAATTATAAATGTGACCAGGAAAATCTTTAAAGATAATTAATACCAATGAAATTCTTTCATAGAAAACCAAGATCTCACAAAATTCCATACCCAGAGGGTTCAAGCGGGGGTTACACCACTGCAAGTGAAGGAACAAATGAAAATCTTAAAACCTACTACTTATTTCTAGGCATTATCTCAATTTTCCCACTGAACTAAATGTAAACTTTTACTGTTACTATTTACTGACCCCTTTACTGTTACTATTAAGCTGCCTAGAAATTAGGCAAAATTCCATTTCTGATATCTATCTGAAGGTGCATGTGTAAAATGTTTATGTCCTCTTCAAAAGGTGCTGTTTAATCAGGTAAATTTTGGATCTTCCTATGGTCTTGCTTAGGCAGAGATTTGTTAGACGATTGCTAGGATTTTTTTTTTTTCAATTAACATCTGGGAGGGTAAAAAATGAAAGCTTTTCTATTCTCGTTATGTTGCCAAATGATACTCTGATTGCTTTTTTTGTGTGTTGTTTTTTTTTTATTTTAAGTCAGGCCTTAGAAAAATTGTAGGATATGCTAAATGTGATGACCATCAAGCCATATGCTGCTGCATATTGAATCAGAATTCCAACAGACTTTAATTTGCTGTTGATTTATAGAATCTGGAGAGGGGTACAGATACTATTTAGGAAAATGTTCTCATCTCCATGGTCGGAGGTCTCAAAGTCAGATCAACGTGTAGTGTTTCTGTTCAGTTATATGACAGTATTAACCTTTTAACTCCAAGATTAAATTCAACAGGTGATTCTAATCCCCAGCACCTGAATTTCACAAATTACAGCCTGTCTGCAATGATAGTCTTGTCTCATATGGCTGCAGACTAAATTACTGTTGAGATTAAATCACTATCTGCCTTTCTTGAAAGATGTGCTTCAAGTCAAGTCAGTGATGAGCAATATGTGTTGAAGCTTAAATATCACTTTCCATGGCCATTTTCCCTACTTCCTGTTGCACAGACAATGTGAGCTGAAATTGTAATTCCAGTAGGACAAAGTCAAGGCTACTTAAAGTTTTATGTGATAATGAAGGCATTTCATTTTCTTTTAGATTCTTTCTCTTCATTCCCAACCTCATCTTCTCAGACCTTTCCCCACAAATGTTTCGCCAGTTCATTTCCATCCTGTTACATGCCTGTCATCATAGCTACTGTATCTGTATTCTGCCATAACTTTCCTGGTTTTTGCAAACCATTGATTTTTAACCCAGTTGACCGGACACAAGCAAAGAAGCCAATTTCCATGGCTTTGGGAACCATCTGCATTTAAAACTGTATCATAATGTATAACCAAACTGAAGCACACACATACACTCCATCAAGCAACCTTCAGAGAAACGCTCCAAGTCTCCCAGCAGAATAGAGGGGTGCATGGAACACCATTTTATTTCCAGTTTGGATCTTGTCTGGGTAGATAAAGTCATTTGCCATCTGGTGGACTCTGTGAAATGAAACTGTGAGCAGATTTTCATTTCCAGTGGACAGGAGCCCTTATCACAGAAGGCCCACTTGTCACCTAGTCTGCCCTTTTCTGAGATGGCTTATGAAGAAGCAGTGATCAATGGGGTCTAAAGCTGAGCCGCTATCTCCTCGCTTCAGTAGTAGCCCCCAGAAATGGATTTCACACATACCTGTAACATACTGCCCTTGCTTCTTTCCTTCTTTAAGCCCTCAGTTATTCAAGCAAAAGAGAACTTCTTAGAGGTTGTAGTACTATTACTATTAATTGATAGATGTCCAGTTGAAGTGATAAGACAACAATGCAAGAGTTGGAAAATAATTCAAAACCAGAAAAAAAAAAAGACACATGCCATGTAACTTACTTTAAAATTATGGCGTTAGTATTCTCCTTTAGAAAAGCATGTAAATTTTCAAATACAATTTCATACCACTTGTTAGACCCTATTTATGGCATTTGAGTCATCCAATGAATTATCAATAATTTGGATCCCAAATAAATTTAAAGTGAGCTCATTTTCAGTGCTCTGGTATTTCAAAATATAATCTGCCAATGATGATGAAACCTTGTTATCACAAAGTATCAACTAAAAAGAATCGTGAAATGAACTATTTTTCATGGGTGAGGACTTGCAATAATGTGTTCCTATAACATTTATTGAAATACGTAACCTTCCTTAATTGTATGAGAGCCAGGAGTATTCATCCAGCTTCCCACAGGAGGAATCCCAAGATTCCTCCATGCCAAAGCCCAGACCGTTCCAGGTGGATGAGTCTGACCTGGCTCACTTTCAAGTTCCAGGCATGCTGACATACCTTGCTGAGCCTTGAATACTCATTCTGCCTCAGGACCTTTGCACTTGCTGTTCCCTCTCCCTGGAAAGCTCTTGCCCAAGATGATTTGCATGATTGGTTTCTACTGGTCTTTCAGTCCTCAAATCAGATGTCATCTTCTTGTGTCCCCCTCCTCAACAGTCATTCTCTACTATATCAGCATGTTTTGTTTTCCCTATAACACTTAATATCTGAAATAGTGTCAAAGTTTGTCTATCGCCTGCCCTCCAAGTAGAATCTAAGCACTGTGATAGCAGAGTATTTGTGCATCTTGTTGCACAGTTTAGCTCCAAGCCCTAGATCAGCTTTTGGCACTTAGTGGGCACCCGGGAAGTGTTTATCGAAGGAAAAAGGGAAGTGGAATGTGGAGGTGGGACGTGGGGAGGAGGGAACCAAGAAGGAGAGAGCTACCTCGCTTTATATCAAATCCTTTCTCTATAAGAAACATCAGTGCAGTCCCAAGACCCTGGTATGTATCATCTTTTCTAAATTTGGTTTACTGATGGTAATAATAATAATGGGAAGGAGGAGGAAGAAGTTATTTACAACATAAAACAAGGAACGAAGTTTAGGAATTTACATTTCAACGTGCTGCTTTATGATTCTTGTGCACATTAAAGTTTGAAAATCATCATTTGAAACCTTTTTAATTATCTCAATGTGTAGTCCTATGGCTAATTTGTTTCTGGGTTTTTGAACTAATCATAGCCCTTAGTAAATATTCGTTGAAGGCCTAATTGTTGCAAAATTGGGTATTTGGGATAAAGAACACATGCCCTACCCTCAGAGAAACTTTGATCTAATTGAAAAGAGAAGACAAGAAAGGAAGAAAGGTTAAATAATAAAGCCAGTTCTGAATAATAATATGAAACCAGGAAACAATAAATCAAGGCACTGACACTAAAAAGGAGGCAATTTCTGTGATCTTTCTCATCTACAAAATAAGTTCAATACTGGTATTAGAAGTTATAAAACGTTCAAACCAAAATTCCCGTTACTTATTAGCCCTTTTAAATGCATATGTGTTTATATATATATATATATATATATATATATATATATATATATATAATATATTATATAGTGTATGGCATCCAATGAATAATTCGTAAACAACTTGGATATCAAAGCAACTTTGCAACTTCAAAGTGGGTTGATTTTAAATTAAATTATTCAACCTTTCTTTGATTTTTCTTTGGCATAGCAAAGGATCTCCTGGGCTCTTAACGGGAGCTAACCCTCTTATCCTGTTCAATTTTCTTTGTAACGTATGGTGACTATATTTTCCAAACCAAATCTCGTATTTGTGGCATGATGAATTTGAATATAACTGTGTTGCCTACGAGGCAGAATATTTGTAATCAGATCTCTCCTGGAGCAATGGCACCTGTTTTACAGGGGATTTTTATAACTTCTATGGTCAAGTGATAGCACAATATAATACCTATCCTGTGAACACTGGGATAAAGGGAGATTAAAGATGACAAAGACTTTGAAAAATTAAAACTCATTAATAATCAACAAATCATTCTGAAAGCCTCCTATACACCTATTATGTACTCTTTGAGTAGTTGTGAAGGATCTTTAGAAAGAGAAGGAATGATTATATCTTAAATAATATTATTATTACTCATACCATGTGAACTTTATTCAAGAGAAGAATCAGCTTGGGAATCAATAAATTTATGATCAAATGCTTGATAAAACTTGGGGGTGGGGACGTTTATGAGATGTACTCAGATTATTCTTCACAAGCGCTTTAAGTCTTAAACTCTTTGTCTGGGCCTGGGACAAGTAAACATTTTTATTGCATGCTCTATTCAATACGGTTTCCCAAATAAAAGTCACAAGCATGTATTTTCTCAGTTTAGACAGCATATCCACAGGGAAACCTTTTCTGACTTGTAGCCCAGGTTAGATCTGAGCTGTATGTTTTGTCTTCATAGCCAGGATCCCATGATAATACTTACTCTGGTTTATTGTTATTTCTTGTCTAAAATTGTCTGCCTTCCCCGCTCAACAATCAGCTCATGGAGGCTGGGGATTTTTTTTCGTCTTTTTTGTCATTGTAGTCTCAGCCTTTAATATAATGGATCTTCAATAAATACTTGTTGAATAAGTGAGAATACCTATATAAAGATCTTAAATGTCTTCGGAAGGAGGCCTGCAGCAAGAGTTTCTGACCATTTGGAGTTCCTGAAAAGGAATAGCTGCACATCATAAATAACTATTTCTCCTGCCACAATTTGTAGTCCTGCAACTGTTTCATTTCTACGTTCTTACACCTACCAGAGCTCTTAAAACATACTCAGAATTAGAGAGCTAAAAGGAAAACAAAAATTATCAAAAGGAATTCACGAGTGGTCATGTGATTTGCCCAAAGGGTTAGTGACAAAGCTGGGGCTAAAATGTGGGTCTCTGATGTGACTATCATTGCCATAAGGGAAATTCAGTGCTAATACATTCTAAGCAGTGACTCAACATTATTTGGACAGAATTTATTAAAATGAAATGCCTAGGACTACCCCGTTATTGGGAAGAAATAAATATTTAAACACATTATTCTGAAATGAATATGAAAATGTGCCTCTGGATAGTTGAGAAGCACTTCCACCAATCACTGACTTAGCAAAGAATAGTCTGAAGGCTGCATGGACTGTCTGGTACCCATGTGAATGGAACAAGTGGCAAATTGGTATGGATTCTGCCTTTAAAAGGTAAACCAAGCCAAAAAGACTGTCATGTTTAATTATTTGCAGAAAATGTCATGACCAGACTACGCATTTAGCTGAATCACTTTCTCCACGGTGGGGAAGAAAACATCATAAGGACACTTAGTTAACCAAGGATTTGAAGAACTGCTATTCGGCAAGTAACTATTGACCCTTCCTGAATCCCGAGATGTACTACTTTGTCTGAGATAGAATTACTTTCGGCATATAAACCATTTTACCTATGGTAGGGAAGCAGCCTTGACCATTGTAGCTCAGTATGAAAAGGAATTTTTTTATTATATTCTCTTTTAATGGCTAAGAAGGTGTCCATAGTGCTCCTGGAAACCTCTCAGACTCTGAGGGTACTCTGACAGACTGAAATGCAGAGTTAAAACATTTTTTTACAAGGAAGTATATTCTGGAAATTAATTGCACATATGGGACCTCTCTGCTGACTGAACTGCATTTTTGCATTTCTAATTTACAGATCTGCTCGTGTTCCTTGCCGGCCTCCAATGGCTTCCCATTGCCTGGAGGATCAAGTTCAGACTCCATAGGAAGGCTCCCCAAGTCCCACAGAGTCTGTCTGGCCTACTTCTCCAACCCCACCTCTCACAGCTCCCCTCGGCGTAGGCTCCACACGCCCTGGAAACACAGCTTGTTCTTTCACACTTGCCTGCTTTTCTTCCATCAAGGAATGCCCTTTCTCCTTTTATCCACCAACTAGAGAACTAATCATTCGTTAAGATTCAGCTCAAGCGTCTCCTTTCTAAAGTTTTCCCAGATACAACCCCTGTGCAGAATAGCTCCCACATTCTCTTACACTAGCTGCGTATCAGTTAGTCAATCACATATTGACTGAGGACCTACTATGTATTAGACACAAAGGGCAAAATGAGAGGAAAGACCTAGTCTCTACTCACAGGAAAATCACATTGGAAGATGTATATGTTACAATTACTATACCTTTATGAGTGCGAAAACATTCTCTGTATCTTACACATGCCTCTAATCATATAACATTGTGATTATTTGTCCACATGCTTGTCTCCCTGACTAGACTGGACTTTCTTGAGGCTGGGAACGTAACTTACACACCCAGGTATCTCCAGAACTTAAAACTATATCTTATACATATCAAAACTCATAAATTTTTGTTGAATGTTGGGTGGACAGAGTCCTGTTGTAATTGTATGTAATAGGAAGAGAATTGAACAAGTCTGGCTAATAGACTTTCTGGGGTTTTTTAAAAGATTTTATTGGGGAATTGGGGTAGGGGAACAGCGTTGGAGAATCAGGAACGGGGATCAGACAAGTTGCTGTCCTTTTGTTCTTCAGTCTAGTTGTGGAGGTCGTCACTTCACTGGCCCATGTTGGTATTGTGATCATGGTGCCCTTCCCAAGTGAGGCAGTCGGTCACCCGCCATTGGACGACAGCTCATGCTGGCTGCCAGTCACTCATGGTAGCTCACGACAGCCCACTGCAGTCTACGCCGTCACCAGCGATTCACTGGCAGCCCAGCTCCAGGTCGAGCAGTTGTTCACCAACTTAGCTATAGAGGGTGCAGCGTCACTGGCTCTCATGTGGGATCCGAACCGGGGCCTTGCTGCACAAAGCTGGTGCTCCCAAGCCAGCTCTTAACCAACACACCACTCGGCTGGCCCACTAATAGACTTTCTAATCATAGCAATGACAAATGATACGCAGGGGCAGAAAAACTTCACATATGTGGCGTACGCGTCTTTAATTTCTGGTTCCACTTTAAATACAGAGCAGCATTTGCTGCTCTTACCAGAGTGGTAGACCAGGTGTTGAGATACAGGAATGCCCATATCTGAGGACCATTCTCAGGGTTTTTACTGGTGAGTTTTTGCAAGTCATGCAACTTCTCGGCCTGAGTTACCCTGTAGAAAAGGAGCTTAAGCTAGATTTATTCATGCCCTCATTTATCAAATAATATTGTGTGTCTACCATGTATCTGCCATTGTATTCAAGACCTTGGAGGCAACAATGAATAAGGTGTCATCCTTGATTCACAAAACTTAACATATGTGAAAGAGGCAGATAAACACAAAATTGCAGCGCAGGTTTGGATAAAAATATTTACATGTTATGGAGACTGGGTTTTATCTCGAAAGCTTTGGGGAAGTCTTTAAAGGGTCAATTAGAGAAGCGACTCCATCAGAGGTGTATTTTAGTGGATCTTCGTGGCTTCTGTGGGGCAGGTCAGAGCAGTCCTAAGGTTAGAGGAAGAGGGACCGGTTGGCAGACTGTTGCTGTGACCTGAGAAGTGATGCTGGTGGCCAGAGGATAAATGACCTAAGGTTTCCCACCCCAGTGTGTTGGCGCAGACAGTCTAGATGCAGCTGTCAAGCAGCAGAAGGTTCGTGGTTCAAGATTGCCTCTCAGTAGTTAGTGAAGAGAGTTTGAGGATGATCCCAGATGGCATTCCAACTTTGTCTAATTTTGAACCTCACTGTGCATCTTAATAGCACATACTGACTTGAGCAAAACAATGGTGTGATGGTTAAGGCTGAAGCAAGCTGCTGGTAGAGACTCCATGATGTACTCTAGCTATGACAGGAATTATTATAAACCCGCCACCTGAAGCAGAGCCAGCGACTGGGGTGTGGGATGAATGTGCTGGAAGAGACGATTATGTAACAGTTCTACTGGGGGAGACTTTATTCTAGAATAACCTTGTCAAGGGAGACTGTTGCGTAATAAATCTTACCAGGTATAGATGTGTTGGAAGTATGGGGTGGAGAGTGGTTTCCTCTCCTTTCATTCCCCACTGTTACAGAGAGAACCGTTATTCTTTTAAATCACTTAAGTTTGTTAACTTCTAAGAAAAGTTTCTGTTTCTCTTTGTATCCAAAGGAAATTCGCCACAAAGTAATGTAAAATTTGTCAAGAGACAGTCTGATTTCTAATTCTTTTATTTGGTTGGGAGTAAATATATATATATATATATATATATATATATATATATATATATATATATATATATATATATATATATATGAATGAACTCTGTTTCTATGAGGCCCGTGTTTCGAGTTACTTGGCAATGTCACACCCTCCAGGCTGCTGTCAGGGATTTCCACATTGTCTCGAGTTACCTGAAGTGGTATCTGCTTCCACTCTGAACTGCAAATCATAAAGCTGGGTCATGTCGTTTTTATTCTGCTTGTTTCAAGTTTTGAACAATCGAAGTGCAAGAAGTGATAACATTCTGCTTGTCTTCCAGAACATGGGAAAGGGAAAGGGGACTGGAGGAATTTGTATGTGTTTTCCATCACCACTGCACAGGCCAGACTGAATGAAGCTTCGCCTTGATGCTCTTGCCATCACGAATCCCTTGAAGAATTATGCCTACTACTCTTATTAACCATTCTGCGTGGTTTTTGGCTCAGTTTGAAATGTGATAGGTTTTTAATCCCAAAGCTCAGAAATAAAAGTCAGAGCAAGCTGTTGTAGAGAACAAGATATCCCAACTGAATGAGCCTGCAGTGGTGAAATGTAAAGATGAAATCATTGGACCGAGGACCAGGAATAAGGACCGTGTGAGATATAGCATCAGTGGCTCCTTCCCTGTTATCAGATGGGCTCTCTGGCCATGCAGACATAAAATGCTGACTGGATCCTAGAAAGGCAAGTAAGGGTGGCTTATCACGGACTGTGAAGTCTCTACAAAGGGGTCACAGTTATTTGACATTACTACATTTGAATGTGACTTGAGGTGTTTGATAACAGAACAGGATATCAGCAAGCAAAGGAATCACTTAGTCAAAAATAAGTTTCTCTGACTCAGACTCACAACAGCTGTTTTCTTTTTTTTTGGTTTTTTGTTTGTTTGTTTCTGGAATGAGCACCATAATGCTTCTCTAAGATGAACAGGCTCATGTCACCCAGGGAGTTATGAATTTCAATTCTGCCTGGTATGCCTAATAAAGGACCATTCTTAATGGGCCCAAAGAGCATCCTGATGGTGTCTCACCCCTTAGGAGCTTTGAAGTATGGAAAGGGACCAGACCTTACTTTATGTAACTTCCAGGATATTCTGCCAAACTGTGAATGCCAAAACTCAGTGCTATTTCTTGCAAATTATGCCTGTAGACCATATTTGAGATCATGGAATGCCTTTTATCTGGAAAAAGTTTTCTCTGCATCATCCTTCCTATACCACGTTGAGAAGAGACGGAAGCAGAGAGAGCCAGGGTGCTCGTTCTGAAAACAAACTTGTAGATGTATAATAGTGATCTCAAAATGGCAAAAGGTAACAAAACAAATAAATAATTATAAACCTACTACAAAATATAATTACTGCTGATAATTTAATGTATTTCCTTACAGATTTTTTTCATACATATCAGGTGTGTGTATACGTGATAGTTCAGTGTACTTCCTTCCTGGTTTTTATTCATACATGTTGGCCCTATGGGATCCATGTGTATATTGCTTTATCAATCAGGTGTAATCTGCGGTGTAAAGAAAGGCATGAGCAATACGGTTAGATACTAGAAAAGGAACTACATTCCAATTAGAGTTGGAAAAATTAGGAAATGTGTCTTGATAGCTGTGCTGGTTTCCCAGTTATTAATCCTGAAGATGTGTACATCCCTCCACTAGCTTAAAAACGCCTTCCTTTCCCTGTTGACAGCCCTCCCGCACGTCTTAATTGTGACGATGCTGCCAATCCCTACCTCTCATTCCTTCGCTGTTTGCTCAGCTACAGAATGTGTCCCAGAATTTATTAGATTTTTAAATTATTCCTAATTGTCCCTTAATCCTTCTTGTGACTTTGCTCTAAATTTCCTCCAGCGCATCAGTAGCTACTTTGGGGACGTAGCCGGTGGCAAACTCAGATGGGCTTCCAGGACATGGTAAGAGATAATCTCCATCTTCATAGTCACTGAATGATCCCTTTCCAGATATATGCCTCACACCTGCCCTTATTTTCTGGGTTTCCACTGTGTGATTTAATTCCCTGTTCATGGACAGTACAGGTTTATTTCAACGTAACTGTCTTTCCTAAAAAGAAATTTTACAGCACAAATGTTTGTCACCTTTTTAACTAGCATCATTTTCTGCATTTCTTGTTCATCTTCTCGTTTCATAAGACATTTTAATTTCTTTATCTTCTTTTAACCTACAACTTACTGAATTCTATGACTGTTCTTAATTTTTCTTCTTTTGCTGTTGCTACTCGATGATGTTTCTGAGCTACTCTTTATTTCTTACATTTTTTCAAATATGTGCAAGCTGTTATTTCTTGATTTTTGGCATAATCTCAGAACTGTCGTTATTCTTCCAGTCCCCGAGTAGAATCATTCTGTCATTAGAGACATCAGGGCCTGCCTTTCCCATGATGGCCAACTGGCAGAGCGTATATTTTATATGTCTTGGGTGATGGCTTCCAAGTGAAGGAGTGAGTCTGAGAACACGAGGTCTTTGCCAACAAGCTCTTCATCAAATCAGTCCTTTGTTTTGCTGCCTGAGCTCTCCTCTTTATCATGCAGCTTGAAGCATCGCTGAGTCCTTCCCATTCATTGTTTAAAATGTTTTTATTGTGGTGACACATGTGTAACATAAAATTTGACATCTTAAGTGTACAATTCAATGCATTAACAATATTCACAGTGTTGTCAACCATCACCACTATCTATGTCCAAAATTTTTCATCACTCCAAACAGGGACTCAAGAACCATTAAGTAATAACTCCTCAATCCCACCTCCCTCCAGCCCCTGGTAATCTCGATTACACTTTCAGTCTCTATGAATTTGCCTGTAAGTGGAGTCATTCAATAGTTTTCATTTTATGTCTGACTTATTTCACAATGTTTTCAAGGTTTACCCATGTTTTGGCATGTATCAGAAGTTTGGTTTTTTTATGGCTGAGAAATAGTCCATTGTATGGATTTTGTTCGTTCCTATTTTGGTAAACACTTGCACTGTTTCCACTTTTCTGGCCATTGGGAATAATACTGTGATAAGGATTGGCATACTCATTCATTTTTTGAAGTACCAGTCTCCTTTTTCCCTTCTTTTTTATCCCCATTGCAGCACCTGAGTCTTCAGCTCTCTCACCTCACATCTGTGCATGCTACCCTACCCCTCGCTGTTCCCACTTCCATGCAAAAAAATTAAAATTTAAAAAATAAGAGAGAGATGAGAAGCTATTAATTGTACTAATTATATTTCTTTGCTTAAAACTAAACATTTTGAAAAATAAGAGTGGAAAAATGTTCCCATAATCCTACCACTTTGGTGTAAGTAATGATATAATTTTGATTTACTTCTGCCAAATGTTTGCATGGCATTCATTATTTTTTAAAAGCTAAATGTGAGCATGTTGTGTGTTTAAAAAAAAGTGATATAGTTTTAAGTCTGTTTTGTTTCCATTTTGCTAATATAAAAATAGCCATTAAAGTTTTCTTTAGGATTTGCCTTTTATATCTTTTTCCATTCTATAATTTTCAGTCTCTCAGTGTACTTACATCTGATGTACGTGTCCAGACCTGCCGCTAATATTTGCTGGGCCTGAGACAAAAGTACAAGTGAAGGCCCACAAACATCCTAACTGGTTTAATCAATAATTATGTCTTCATTTAGGAAAGATTTTCACATTTCAGTTTCATTTGATCTATTGCAGTTACGAATTTGATCAGAATAATGTTCTTGTTCCTTTTATTGTTTGATCAATAATTAAATCATTAAATTAAAAAGTGTAATATCATGCTTGAGAATTTTACTTTGGGTAACACTCAACAGAAGTCTACCCACTTGAATTATCTCCAGTTTTTAAAAATATAAGCAGATTACTACCTCTTTGAGGATTTTCTATTTATTTTTTCAGCTTTCCCCTCTCCCCCAGGTTCCTTTTCATATATTCTAATTTATCACAGTCTCAAATTCTTCTCATTCTGTTCACTTATCCCCACCCACAGCCTAAAGCAGTGACCAGCTCTACCTTAGCAGTAGCACAACCCACAAATCTTCATGGCATTTGAACACAGTGGCCTTTTGTTTCAAGGATAGAGGGCGAGGCATGTGCAGAAGCCCTTTTTCTGGGGCCTGGATGGTTGTTAGACACAAGAGTAGATGTTGACAATAATGGCTAATGTTGTGACAGAAGGACAGAGGCGTCCTTATGGTCTTCAGTATAATGTGTGCATTGTTGTTGATATGCTGTGCCCTCCAAGCAGTGCTTCTCAAACATTAATGTACATATGAATCACCTTCAGGTCTTACTAAGAAGGCAGATCCTGAATCTTTAGGTCTGAGTTGGGATCTGAGAATCTGCATTTCTAACAGGCATCTAGTGATGCTGCTGCTATTGGTCCAGGAACCACATTTTGAGTAGCATGACCCTGAGGCATAAGGCCCAGATCAGGGGCCTTCTCATCTGATGTTATGGGTGGTACTGTGTTTGTCCTGTATGAATAGCACATAGCTGGAATTTATTTATTTATTATTTATTTATTTATTTATATTTTGTATTAAATTATTTTCTATTATGAAATACACATTTTTTAGAATTAGTTTCAGCTGTACAACACAGTGCAATAGTTATATTAGGAATTTATTTGTTATCTAAACTTCCAGTTACTGTCTTTTAAGTGTTTAGTTCATTTACATTTATCGTGACTTGTGCTATACATTACTGATATATTAGAGGTTTTTTTTTTTCCTTATACAAACATTGGCTTTGTATTTGTCTCTTATTCTATGCTTTTTTTCCCCCCACACTCTTTTTTCCCCCACACTCTTTTTTCCCCCTTCTCTGGATTGGTGTAGTTTTGTGAGGGTTTTTTGTTTTTTTTTTTTGTCACCCTTATTCCATTTTTTAACCTATACTGGCTTAGAAATTATACCCTTGATTTCTATTCTTTTAATGTCATTCTTGAATTTTTAACTTTAACTTATCAAAGTCTTAAGTTAATTAATATCCTCTTTCTAGATAATTCAAGGTCCTTAGAACACTTTAACCCCAGTCAACCCAAACACTAATCTTAAATGCAACTCTTGAATTTTTTTGTTTTTTTATTAAAGACCAAGAAATCGGATATTAGCATTATTATTGTTGTTTCATGTTTATATAGATTTTTATATAGATTTTTTTGTCGATGTTTATATAGATTTACCTGCATATTACTAATCCCTTTGCTCATCACTCCTTCTTACAACTTTGATTTCCATTATCATTCTTCCTGAAATAAATTTTTTTTGTTCTGTTGGTGAAGTTTTGTTGGTGTAAACACAGTTTAACTGAAAATATCTATTTTGTCTACATTCTTGGAAGAGACTACCATTCAAGATCATCAATTATTTTCTTTCTCAATATTTTGAAGACTTAATTTCTGTGTTTTCTTCTTCTCATTGTTGATATTGAGCTGTTAGACATCAGGCGAATTGGCATTACTTTTTAGTTAATCTAAACCATTATCTCTTTAAATATATTATCTTTCATTCTATCTCTTCATCATGTTTTATTTATTTGTCTAACTGCTGCATTCTGGGTAATTTCTTCTGATTTTTCAGTTTGCTAATTCTCTATTCAGCTATGTCTAATCTGTTATTTAACTCATCCACCAAATATTTTTTCCCAAGTCATTTTTAGATTTTTTCCCCCAAAATTGTTCTGGTCTTTTATTATATTATAATGTCTTCTTCCTTACATACATTTTATTTCTGTATTTGATAACTCCAGTATCTATCTTAAAACATTGGTGGTCTAAGTATTGGAGGGCAGGGGTTGTCCTGATTTTATTCAAGGCATCTTATTTATTTACGTGCATTGTTTGTGTTTGCATCGGTGTTTATCATGACTGCACGTTTATCTGAACTATGTTTGCAGAAATCCTTAGTGACCCCTGTTAAAAATGCATTCTTCCAAAGAAAGCTTGCATTTGTTTCTACCAAGTTTCTAGGGCCATATTATCTAAGAAATACCACTCTAAAATAAGCCTGACCTTCTGTACACATGCCAATTGTGTGAATGTAAACCACAAATCTACGTGATTTTTATGAATTCTCAAGATAGCAAATTTTAAAGTATTATTTTAAATTTATATACCTATGGTTTTATGGTTATTTTAGAAATATAGAAAAGTAGAAGAACAAAATAAAAATCTCTAGGAATTTTATAACCTAGAGCTAGCCTAACCACTGTAAAATTTTTAGAATGTTTTCTTAAGGTCTTTATTCTGTGTACATTATTTTTATAGATGAGATCACACCATATGTATAAATGTAAGCATAATTAAAATATATTCAAAAGTTCGGAAAGTGGAGGATTATATAGAGAGGTTGACAACAAATAATACCAAGACTTTCCAAATAACCTCAATTCTCATGTCATCCAATATAAGTTTTAAAAATATAATTAATATGTATATTTTTAACAATAAAGATCTCCATTATGCAGAGTTCTATTTGTGGAAGGCAAAACTATTTTTACTTAGTAATTCTTTTAGCACAGTGTCCCAACCATATTTTTAAAATAGCCATTTTTAGCAAGTGTTAGAGTAGAACAGTATCAGTAATTTAAATGATAATCAAATATGGCAAGAGAGTTCATCTAAAGCATAAAGTTAAAAATAATAATAAAAGACCTAGTACTGTGAATGAAATGAAAATCTTTTTTTTTAAGTTGGGGAATTGGGGGATGGGAACAGCGCTGGGGAATTGGGGGAAGGGGAACAGACAAGTTGCTGTCCTTTTGTTCTTTAGTCTAGTTGTGGAGACGTTGCTTCACTGGCCCAAGTTGGCACCATCATTGCGCTCTTCCCGGGTGAGGCAGATCAGTCGCGGGCTGCTGGATAGCTGCTCATGCTAACTGCTGGCTGCACACAGTAGCCCATGGCAACCCACTGCAGCAAGGGCTGCAGCCTAGCCATCGCTGGCGACTCATGGCAGCTCAGCTCCAGGTTGAGCTGTTGTTCAGCATCTTAGCTGTGGAGGGTAGTGTCACTGTCCTTCATATGTGGGATCTGAACCGGACCCCTCTGGCATCCCAAGCCAGCTCTTAACTAATGCGCCACTCGGCCGGCCCCATCAGCGTAATTTTAATACAGTTTTTTTCTTTCTTAAAATGTGTATGTATTTTTTTGGTATTCTGTGTATATGTATATTCCAGCCAAATGAGATAAAGGAAAATTAATTAACAAACTACGAAGAAAGTTGAGGTAAAAACAACAGGGAATTTTCCCTTATCTGATTAATTGATTTAATTTTTCTACAGCTTCATTCCCCATTCTCACCCCCTTCCCCTTGGCAACTATTAGTTTGTTCTCTGTATCTATGAAGTCTGTTTCTGTTTTGTTTATTCATTTATTTTGTTTATTCTTAGATTCTACATATAAGTGAGATCATGCCTTTTTTGTCTTTCTCTGTCTGACTTATTTCACTTAGCATAATACCCTCTAAGTCCATCCATGTTGTCACAAATAGCAAGATTTCATTCTTTTTTATGGCTGAGTAATACTTCATTGTGTATATATTCCATTTTCTGTGTGTGTGTGTGTGTGTGTGTCTGTAGGAATAGATTGATGAATGGACTTTCTGATTCTTTGCCTAGCTGACATTCCTTAGATGCTTTCATTTTGGCTGTCAAAAAACCTTGTGTGGGGCC
>NW_017731434.1:2734677-2755100 GCF_001890085.2 Hipposideros armiger
GGCCGTCCAGAAGCCGACGACGGATCTGCCTCGCTCGGGAAGAGCGCAATGATGGTGCCAACTTGGGCCAGTGAAGCAACGTCCTCTACAACTAGACTGAAGAACAAAAGGACAGCAACTTGTCTGTTCCCCTTCCCCCAATTCCCCAGCACTGCTCCCATCCCCCCAATTCCCCAATAAAAATCTTTAAAAAAACCAAAAAACCTTGTGTGACAAAGTTTTTATTTCTGGACTTTTAGCTAGGTATATCAGGGGATGCTACAGAACTCTTAACTTGGAGCTAGAAAAAGCAGACAATAAAGCAAATGTTCAATAAATGTTTTTTGACCTGATTAGATTTTTATAAGTTTTATTCACATGTAATTCATCATTTTAAAGTATGTAATTCATTGGTTTTTAGCATATTCACAGAGTTGTTCCATCTTCACAACAATCTAATTGGAGAACATATTCATCACCCTTAAAAGAAACCCCATACTCATTAGCAATTCCTCCTCATTCTCTTCTCCTCCCAGCCCCTGGAAACCACTAATCTGCTTTGTATCTCTGTGGATTACCTATTCTCGATATTTCATATAAATGAAATCATTCAATATTTAGACTTTTGTTACTGGCCTCTTTCACTTAGAATAATTTTTAAAGCTTCATTCATGTATCAGAACTTGTATTTTGTGTAGTTTCCTGTATGAATACATCACATTTTATTTATCCAGTCATCAGTTGATTGACATTTGCAGTTTTCCCATCTTTGGCTATTAAAAATAATGAATAATGAACATTTCAGTACAAGTTTTTGTGTGAAAACATGTTTTCATCTTTTCTGGGTATATTCCACCTAGGAGTAGAATTGTTGGGTCATATGATAATCTGAACTTAAACCTTTTGAGAAACTGCCAAATTGTTTTTCAAAGAGGCTGTACCATTTTACAGTCCTACCAGTGATGTATGAGGGTTCAAATTTACCTACGTCTTTGCCAACATTTGTTATCATCTTTCTTTTTTTGTTCTAGCCATCCTAGTGGGCACAAAGTATTATCTCATTGTGGTTTTTATTTGCATTAACTTAATGAGACATAATTTTTAATTTTGATGATACTAATTTATGTTTTTTTCCCAACATTTGTGTTTTTGGTGTCATACTTAAGAAACCATTGCCTAATCAAAGATCATAAAGTTTTGCTCCTATGTTTTCTTCTAAGAGTTTTCTAGTTTCATTTTTTACATTTAAGTTTGTGGTCCAGTTTGTATTAATTGTGTATATGATGTGACGTAGAGGTCCAACTTCATCTCTTAAATGTGGATCTCCAGTTGTCCCAGCACTATTTATTCTGAAAGAAAAGATTATTCTTTCCCCCATTCAATTGCTCTGGCACCCCTGTCAAAAATAAATTGATCATAAATATAAAGGTTTATTTGTGGACTCTCAAGTCTATTTCATCAAGTATTTTAAACATATAGTCCCATAGCCATACCAGGCATCACATATTCTTATGTGTTTAAGACTGACATGGACAATGATTATAAATTGTCATGGAAAAGAGCCACGATCTTTTATTTCCAAAGTCCTGTGAAGATGCCTGCACAGCTCAGACTTTGTTTGCTTTACATAGACTAAGAATAGGTCTGCTTTGTACCCTGTCGAGCAAGTAGTTTAAAAGTTGTAAAATTTCACAGGTCTCTCAGAGCTCACACTTGTAGGCAGCTTGATTTCACAACTCTTACATGACAGTCTCGAATTAAAGCACTCCCAAGAGAGTGCTACTATGGACAGAGAAAGATTGTGCCTCTTTTATTGCTGCTATTGTTATTTAGGGCTTCTTTGCTTCTTACTGTTGTTTCAAAACAACAGTTTTGAAATAAGCAGCCAAACCGGAAGGTAATCTTAAGTAGAGAGAGCCATGTTTAGGAATTTTGTTTTCTTTACTCAGTGATTTTCCATTTACACCGGAAGGCAGTCACCATTACTTGTAAGCAGTGAAGATAAATGTGGTTTCTTTTACTCATCTTTAAAAATTGAGAGAAAGCATTTCAACGTTCCCTTCAATTCTGGAAACACCTGAATGTATTTTAAATATTTCACTCAAAATAATCTCAATCTTAAATAAAACATTAAATGTCTGAGGTGGGAAAACAGAAGACCCTTAAGCAATAGCACACAATTGCATATTTTTTAAAGCAGAAGCATCATTTACAATTGATACAGAGGGAATTTAGGAAAGAGGGGGGAAAAAATCAACTTTCTTATATCTGGAATCCTTTAAGTAACAAACAAATAAACCAACATAAATTACACATGATAACCAGAACACACATAATTCAACCTCTAATTTTAAGTTTTTGTACCTCAATCTGTCCAGTTGTGCAAAGAAAGGGAGGAAGATTAAATATGCAATGTGGCTCTAGCTGCTTCATAGGCTGTTCCTCAGAATGAATCAACATATTCCTCATCCACCATAACTTTTTATTCTCACCAGTATCATTTACTGGAATGTCCAGATCCATTACTGTAGCCCCAAGCGTATGAGATTACTAGAGACCAGGATTTTGTTCTAACTACCATTAACGCATTCACTTTTTAATTTATACCTGTAGTCTTGGCAAACAAAGTGAATAACAATGAAAAAATGTAGGTCTTATCCTTAAAGATTGTGTGAGCTTTTAAGATCTAGCACTCAGAAAATAGCTTAGCATCGACTGTTTAGTAAAAGTTTGTTAATAGAGAAGGAAAGAAGAAGGAAAGGAGGGTGGGAGGGATGGACAGTCAGACAGATGGATGGGCTGTTTTGGATTCCATTCCTCATACCAGATAAAGATGAAATCTCAAGATGGCACATTGAGACATAAAGTGGTGTAAAAGACAAGGAGAGATGAGCTAAAGGAAAGCAGAGTCACCAGAGAAAGAAAATTATAGCATAATGGGCCGGCCGAGTGGCGCATTGATTAAGAGCTGGCTTGGGACGCCAAAAGGCCGCGGTTCGGATCCCACATATGAGCGCCAGTGACACTGCCCTCTACAGCTAAGATGCTGAACAACAGCTCGACCGGGAGCTGGGCTGCCGGGAGTCTCCTGCAGCGGCGTAGGCTACAGCCCAGTGGGTTTCCATGGGCTACCGTGTGTAGCCAGCAGCCAGCGTGAGCGGCCAGCAGCCGCTGTGAGTAGCCGTCCAGAAGCCGGCAACTGATCTGCCTCACCTGGGAAGAGCGCAATGATGGTGCCAACATGGACCAGTGAAGCAATGTCCTCCACAACTAGACTGAAGAACAAAACGACAGCAACTTGTCTGTTCCCCTTCCCCCAATTCCCCAGCGCTGTTCCCATCCCCCAATTCCCCAATATAAATCTTAAAAAAAAAAAAAGAAAATTACAGCATAAATCTTCCAAAAAAAAAAAAAGAAAATTACAGCATAATGCATAAATCCATAATACCATATTTGGAGACAAAAGAGACTGGATTTCAATCATGCATCTGCCATTCATTGTCTGTCACGTAATTGTTTTTGAGCCTCTGTTCCCTCTATATAATGTAAGGAGTAACAGTATCTACCTCATTGGATTATTGGAAGGATTTAATAGTATCATAAGATAGTAAATGTTACTCGTTTAGTACAATAAATACCCAGTATATAGGTAGCATTCAGGAATTTTCAGCCATTAATAGAAGATGCTAGGTATATTTAGGTTTTCTTTAACACTAAAATGTGGTCATGACACACAATGTAAACATTTTCAATCAGTCATGGATAAGGCTTTTACATTTTTTTCCTTACCTTTTTTTTTTTTAAGATTTTATTGGGGAGTTAGGGGAGGGGAACAGCCAATTTGTCCTTTTGTTCTTCAGTCTAGTGGACAACTCTGCTTCACTGGCCCATGTTGGTATTCTGATCATTGTGCTTTTCTCAGCTGAGGCAGATCGGTTGCCGGTCATTGGACGGCCGTTCACAGCCACTCACAGCAGCTCTTGCCAGCTGCCGGCCGCGCACACTGGCTGCTGGCCACTCACAGTAGCTCACTACAGCCCACTGCAACCTACGCCATCGCGGGCCACTCACGGCGGCCCAGCTCCAGGTCGAGCTCTTGTTCACAATCTTAGCTGTAGAAGGTGCAGCTCACTGGCGCATGTGGGAATCGAACTAGCCCTATTGTTAAGAGCTTGCGCTCTTACCAACTGAGCCACTCGACTGGCCCTCCCTTACGTTTGAAATAGGTTCAAGACAATGCTGTCATGGAAAGCCTCTATATGAGAAACTATCATTTTTTGTACCACTTGTGTTTCTAAAATCTGTCACATCCCCAAAGTTTCCCCCTTGACCTTACCGGAAATTGAAACAAAAACTGAATCATCATAAAAATTTTTGAAGTTTGCTTTGAATCCACTTTAAAGCAACCTGAATGAGGTCTCCAAGTAACTGACCTTCTGTCAAACTGTCCAGGGCACAGAGTACATGGTCCCCACCTGGCCACCACCCCTGTGGCAGCAGTGTTTGGGATCCTAAGGAGTTTCATGTGGGTTGTACAAAATCAACCAAGTGTAGATAATGATACCCAGTGACATGGGAGTTTGGAGCACACAAGAGACAGAGGGGGACTTTAGGTAAGAAAACTTTGTATCCAGCTGTGCCTAATGTGCCTTTCTTATGGACTTTGTGGACACCCTATTCAGTGATTAAGGCCGTACTGAAAAGGAAAGAAAAAACCCTTACCTTTCACAATATTATTTCTCAGCAGAGTGATTCATGAGTGAATGGTGATGTTCCAATAGTTAATCCAAACTCTTTAAAATGTTGAAACTAGTCAACAGATTCAGTTAAGTTGCAGGATATAAAAATCAACATACTAAATCAGTTGTGTTTCTGTACACTAACAAAGAAATATCTCAGAAAGAAATAAAGAAAACAGTCGTATCACAGTAGCATCATTTTTTTATTTTATAAAATACTTAGGAATAAATTTAACTAAGGAAGTGAAAAATCTGTACAATGAAAACTATAAAACTTTGATGAAAGGAATTGAAGAAGACACACACAAATGGAAATACATCCAGTATTCATGGATCAGAAGGATTAATATTGTTCAAATATCCATATACCTCAAAGTCATCTAAAGATTCAGTGCAGGGCCAGCCAAATGGCATGTTGGTTAGGAGTTGGCTTGGGATGCCAACTCTGAGCAGCAGGGCCCCGGTTCGGATCCCACATGAGGCCAGTGACACTGCGCCCTCTACAACTAAGATGGTGAACAACAGCTCAACCTGGAGCTGGGCTGCCATGAGTCGCTGGCGATGGCGTAGGCTACAGTGGGGCTGACCAGCAGCTGGCATGTGCTTTCGTGAGCCTCCTTGAGCCGCCATGAGTGGCCGTCCAATGGCCAGTGAGCGACTGCCTCACCTGGGAAGAGCACAATGATAATACCAACGTGGTCTAGTGAAGCAACGTCCTCCACAACTAGACTGAAGAACAAAGAGGACAGCAACTTGTCTGTTCCCCTTCCCCGATTCCCCAACGCTGTTCCCCTCCCCCAATTCCCCAATAAAATCTTAAAAAAAAAAAAAGATTCAGTGCAATTCCTGTCAAAATTCCAATGGCATTTTTCACAAAAATAGAAAAATCCTAAAATTTATGTGGAACCACAAGACCCGGAATAGCCAAAGCAATCCTGGGAAAACGAAACTGGAGGCATCACACTTCCTGACTTCAAACTATATTACCAAGCTGTAGTAATCAAAACAGTGTGGCACTGGTATAAAAATATTGGGTTGTTGGAAAAGTCATGACGTATTTTTTCTGTTTTTCATTGCAAACATGCGTCATGACTTTTCCGACAACCCAATAGACACATAGACTAATGAAATAAGAGTCCAGAAATAAACCCCTACATATGTATATGAGTGTACAGTCAAGTAATATTTGACAAGGGGCCAAAATACTTGCTAGGGAAAGGATAGTCTGTCCAATAAATGGTGTTGGGAAAACTGGATAACCACAGACAGAAAGATGAAATTGGACCCCTACCTTATACCACTCACAAGAATTAACTCAAGGGCTGGCTGAGTGGCTCAATTGGTTAAGAGCATGCTCTCTGAGCAACAGGGTTGCTGGTTCAATTCCCACATGGGCCAGTGAGCTGCACCTGAGCTGAGCTCCACCTGAGCTGAGCTGTCAAAAGGTGGCAGGATGGCTCAACTGATGAGAGCATTGCTTTTAACAACAAGGTTTCTGGTTCAACTTTTGCATGGGATGGTGGGCTATGCCCACCCACAACTAAGATTGAACATGGCACCTTGAGCTGAGCGGCCGCGAGCTGCCGATGGGCGGCCGTATGGCAACTGGACTTGGAGCTGAGCTAGCTGTGCCCTCCACAACTAAGATTGAAGGACAACAACTTGGCTGTTTCCCCTTTCCCAATTCCCCAACACTGTTCCTCTCTCCCAATTCCCCAGTAAAAAAAAAAAAAAATCTTAAAAAAAAAGAAATTAACTCAAAATTTATTAAAAACTTAAACATAGACCTGTAACCATAAATATTCTCAAAAAATACCAGACAGAAATCTTCTTGACATTGGTCTTGGCAACAATTTTTTGGATATGACACCAAAGAACACAAGCAACAAAAGCAAAAATCAACAAGGGGGCTATATCAAACTATTATAAAAACCATCTGCACAATAACAACAAAAAGCAACGAAATGAAAAGGAAACCAGTAGAATGGGAGAAATATTTTCAAACCATATATTTGATAAAGAGTTAATATCCAAAATATATTTTAAAAAACTCATACAGCTCATAGCAACAACAACACAAAAAAATCCAATTTAAAAATGGGTAGAGGACCTGAATAGACAGTTTTCCAAAGAAGATATACAAATGGCCGATAGCTACATGGAAAGATGCTTAACATCACTAATCATCAGGGAAATTCAAACTAAAGCCACAATGAGATATGCCCTCATACCTGTTAGAGTGGCTATTATCTATAAGACAAGAAATCACAAGTGTCAGCAAGGATGTGGAGAAGAGGACCCTTATAAACTGTCGGTGGGAATGTAAATTGGTTCAGCCACTATGATAAACATTATAGAGATTTTTCAAAATATTAAAAATAGAACTACCATATTATCCAGAAATCCCACTTCAGAGTATATATCCAAAGGAAATGACAACAGGATAGCAAAAAAACTGCACTCCTATGTTCATTGCTGCATTATTCACAACAGCCAAGATATGGACACAACCTAAGCGTCCATCAGCAGACAAATGAATAAAAAAGACCATATATATATATATATATATATATATAATATATAACATATATACAATATATAATATATATGCAACATATTATATATATATATATATATATATATATATATATATATATATATATATATATATATATATATATATATAAAAATTGGAATATTTTTCAGCCATGAGAAAGAAGGAAATTTTGCTATTTGTAACAACATGGGTGAAGCTTGAGGTATTATGCTAAATGAGGTAAGTCAGACAGAGAAAGACAAATACTGTACAATATCACTTATTGTGGAATCTAAAAAAGCTGAACTCGGGCCGGCCGAGTGGCGCGATGGTTAAGAACTCGCTTTGGGATGCCAGAGGGCCCCGGTTCGGATCCCACATATGAGGGCCAGTGACACTGCCCTCCACAGCTAAGATGCTGAACAACAGCTCAACCTGGAGCTGGGCTGCCATGAGTCGCCGGCGACGGCGTGGGCTGCAGCCCCTGTGGCAGTGGGTTGCCATGGGCTACCATGTGTAGCCAGCAGCCAGCGTGAGCGGCCAGCAGCCGCAGTGAGCGGCCGTCCAGAAGCCGGCGACTGATCTGCCTCACCAGGGAAGAGCGCAATGACGGTGCCAACTTGGGCCAGTGAAGCAACATCCTCCACAACTAGATTGAAGAACAAAAATGACAGCAACTTGTCTGTTCCCCTTCCCCCAATTCCCTAGCACTGTTCCCATCCCCCCAATTCCCCAATAAAAATCTTAAAAAAAAAGCTGAACTCATAGAAACAGAGCAGAATGGTAGTTACCAGGGGCAGAGGGTGAGGGAATTGAGGAAATGTTGGTCAAAGGGCACAAACTTGCAGTTAGACGTAGTCCTGGCAATCTAGTGCACAGCAGTATGATTATAGTCAACAGTACTGGTTTATATACTTCAAAGGAGTATATACTCTTAGGAGACTAGATTTAAAATGTTGTGACCACAAAAAAGA
Organism: Hipposideros armiger; assembly: GCF_001890085.2. Classification (NCBI taxonomy): domain Eukaryota; kingdom Metazoa; phylum Chordata; class Mammalia; order Chiroptera; family Hipposideridae; genus Hipposideros; species Hipposideros armiger. The sequence goes on from NW_017731434.1 coordinate 2,742,906, forward strand.
AATTACAGTTATGTGACGTGATGGAGATGTTAGCTAATGTTACAATGGTAATCATATTACAATATATAAATGTATCAAATAAACATGTACACTTAATTTAAACTTACATAGTGTTATATGCCAATTTTATCTCAATTTAAAAAAAAAACTTCAGTCATCTAAAATATTAAAGTAAATAAATAAGAAAATAAAATGCTACTAAATACTTTGCAGGTGGTAGATGTGTGATAAAAATGAGGTGGAATGAGCTAAGTATTTGTGAAATTATATGATTATGGTTTGGTGTGTGCACCAATCACAATAATACCCAGCATCTTATATTTATTCCTCACTACAATTATGGAAAATTTTGTAGGTCACAATATAGTGGAAATGTTTATTTATCGAAGAAATATTAGGTGTTAGCCCAGAATTAGAATATATTTCTGCAAAAGAAAATGTTTATTAAACCTTCCATAAAGGAGAGCCAATTATTTTTGTTTTTTCTTGGATTTTAATAAATTTCCGTAATACCTAGTCAGAGCAATTGAACATGCTAACAATCAACAAAATGAAAACAGGAAAGTGGTCAGTTCTAATTTCAAAAGTGAACAAAATGATAAAAATAATTATCGTTTTAAATGCTTCATTTTTTATGCTTTGTAAGTAGGAATAATTTTTCTTAAGTATATGTTTCTTGTTTCTTCAGTGATTTAAAAAAATCACATTTAGATACATTTATTACTAATGAATATTTTCCTTAGTTTAATAACACTGGTTTATTGAGAATTATCTGAATATATAATGAATTCAGATAATGAATTGTGAACTGTTTTATGGATTAATATTTGCTCAGAACATTGGTATATTAAGAAATAACATAATGTTTGCAGTTGGCACATTATTGGCCTCATTAGATGTCAGTGTAAAACAAATGTTTTATAATGTTCCTCGGTGGTCTTGAATGAGAAATTGTTTTGCTTTAGAACATAGGGGTTGAGGAAATGGAACGGTTGCAATAAGTGTTTGTGGTACATTAATTCCAAGATCTTCTTCTGAGGAAAATAAATAATTGGTACATTTATACCCATCAACAACAAAGCCATGAAATACTTCAAGGACATAAAGAATTGTGTATTCATGGGATACACCTTACTTCCTTAGTGCTCAATGCTGTTTTGGTAGAATAAAAGGTCTTACTGTATGTATATCGCAGCATACTGCTCAACCTTTTAGGACCTTTCCCAATTAGGGTGGAAAGGAGCCTGTTTGCTCATGCGGCTAACACCTACCTCTGTCCTCTCAGCATCTGCCACAAAGGGCAGCACTGAGATCGCCTCATCCCAAGACTGCATTTACTTCTTCTTTTTTTTTTTAAATTAAAGTTTATTGGGGTGACAATTGTTAGTAAAATTACATAGGTTTTAAGTGTATAATTCTGTAATACATCATCTATATATCACATTGTGTGTTCACCACCCAGAGTCAGTTCTCTTTCCATCACCCTTTTACCCTCTTCTACCACCCCTCTTCCCTCTTACCCTCTGGTAACCACTAAATTATTGTCTGTGTCTATGAGTTTTTGTTTCTTCATTTGTTTGCCTTGTTCTTTTGTTGTTTTCAGTTTTATATACCACATATCAGTGAAATCATATGGTTCTCGACTTTTTCTGTCTGACTTATTTCTCTTAGCATACTTCTTTTTATAGTAGGGCAGTGTTCCTCGTTGTAAGTACAGATAAAACCTAGGTTTTTATGTGGAAGAATTCAGACCAGGCTGTGATGATATATGTTCTTATAGTCGACTATAGTATCATTTTAGTTCTTTTATTACAAGTCATCAAACACTATATCTAGGAAACATGAGGATAAATTATGGTACATTCGGAAACTGCTGAGAAATAACAAGAAACAAGAGAACAGGACACTTTGGGAATATAAGACCTACTGAATGAGAAATGTTTTGTGTTGGCTATAAATGGATTTGCTCCTTGCAGAGAAACTCCATTGCATTGGTCTTCTGAACTGGCTAACATTTTCCTGATCTTTTGCCTAGTGTAGCAAATAAAAAAATATTTATTCTTTTAGAAAGTTTCCATAGTGTATCAATTTAAATTTTGCTTTATCACTTTATTACATAGTTGATTTTTAATTTCTCTTCAGTATGTTCATGAGGTGGCCATATACAATGCAATAACCTATTTCTAGTTGCAAAATGTTACACGTGTTTTTTCCAGCCAAAGTGTACAATGGAGAAATCAGAATGTATCCCTTCTCCCCTGAATTCCTTTGCAGAATATCTCTTAAGGTCAGAGGATGTTATCTTCCCTTATCTAGAAAATTGTTAGAAAATGATACATTGAGATTAACTGGCTCCCTCTTCATTGCCATTATGTAATGTAAACATCTTGAGAAGAAAGAGAACATGACAAAAATCAGAACCTGAGCATGTAGTTTGCTTGGAGCCATGGGTGTGAAGGGAAAATGGTGAGATATGAGTAATAGGCAGCATCATCATCAGAAAAACATCTCCTGCATTAAAATAGGGTTTTAGGTTAATCATGAGTCTGCAAAATGAACCCTTCCACAAGCTCTGCAGATGGTCTTGCATGCTGGAGATACTTTGTGTTGCCCTAATAGAAATATAATGCACAAAATTAAGGTTTTTAGTGTTCCTTGTTAAAATGATCTATGAAAATAACAACAAAATATAAAGGAGGGGACCAGGACCTTCTTGGCACTAAAGCTAAGGTGAGCTAAGGGTATCCACTTAGCTGGAATCCGCTAAATGAAGCAGAGTCAGGAGGGTGATACTAAATGGCATGGGATTTCTTTTTGAGGTGATGAAAATGTTCTAAAATTGAGTATGGTGATAGGTTCACATATCTCTAAATATACTAAAAACCATTGAATGGTACAATATAGACAAGTGAATTTGTATGGTGTCGTCGCCCATGGGCTGCTGGGGGGGTGCCTTTTGGTGGGTGACATGCCCAGGGAAAAGAAAGCACGTGGAGCCGACATGAGGAGGAACCAGCTAGCTAGCCTGCTCGCTTTATTCAGCAATAGCAACCATTATATAGAGCAGCGGTTCTCAACCTTCCTAATGCCGCGACCCCTTAATACAGTTCCTCATGTTGTGGTGACCCCCAACCATAAAATTATTTTCATTGCTACTCTATAACTGTAATTTTGCCACTGTTATGAATCGTAATGTAAATATCTTTTTGTTTTCCGATGGTCTTAGGCGACCCCTGTGAAAGGTCATTCGACCCCCAAAGGGGTCGCGACCCACAGGTTGAGAGCCGCTGATATAGAGGATTTGGTGGAGGAGAGCTCATGGATGTGCATGCTCCCTCCCACGGCTGCGAATTATGTTTACGCACAGGGCTTATGTCACTGGAGCCTGGCGCCTGCACAGCAGGCTCCACAGTCAAGGTTTGTTATGTCTGGGGCCAGGGTCCATGCGTCAGCGGCCCCCGCTTGTGTGGGCCCGAACCTCATTCAGGGTCAGGGTCTGGACGCCAGTCTCACACAACTGACTCAGCCCCGGCCCTGTCATATGGTAAGTGAATTATAAAGCTGTGATAAAAAATAAAATATTAACTAACCCTCTAGCTGATAATGCAGACACTAACAGGGGAATTTTATTTATAAGGGCTCTAGAATATAATACAAGTTATTCACACCAGCATCATCTGTTACTAATATTCTAAACTGGTTAGCGCAGCTTTTCTTTGTGTTGTGGTTGGTCTCATAACTAGGTTTGAGTTTCTCTACCAAGAGGAAACAATACCTAAGTTCCTTTCCTTGTGGAGTTTGTATTATAACACTTAACAGTAAATTTGTGATGGGGGAGGGGCACACAGCTCCAGCTTATTGAACCTCTGCCAGTTAAGATGGCATCCAGTTAGGTTACATCTGGTATATATGTGGTTCTGGGAAAATCACTTTATAGAGATGGTCTTCAAGTGGTTTTTAAATTTATCCTTCTATTGAAGTCCTTAGGTCAATTATGTACATTGACTAAGTTTACAAATAAACTTGTTTATCCAAAATAAATAAATAAATAAAACAGGAACGTGGTGCTCTGATTGGCTGGGGCTGGGGCCACATGCCCCTCGTGTGTTCCAGAACAGTCCCGCATGGATGCCTGATCTATAAATAGGCAGAGGGTAATTTTCCTGGAGGGAGGAATAAATACCACTTGATAAAAAGAGCCAGTTTGCTACACATGTCCTTGAAGTCATTATGAGATCTGGTCTTTACAAAAGAAGGGTTATATTAGAGTCTTGCTTGGGAAGAGGAAAAGCAAGCAGTTCAAATTCACAGCTATTTGGTGTACAGGAATGTTCAAAGCAGTGCAATTTATGATACTCCCAATACCCATCCGTATTTGAACAAATTAATTGTGGAATATTCCAAATGGGATACCATAGGGCAGCGCGGATGAATAAACTACAAAAGCACACAATTTGGGTGAATCTCACAAGCCTAACATGGAATGAAAAGAGCCATTCGTGAAGATGCAAACTATATGATTCCCTGTAAATACAGTTCAAAACTAGGCTAAATCTGTGTTTTAAGGGGACCGTCTTTATCCTTGGCGGGAAGCGGGAGTCTGTGACTGAAAGCAGAGGAAGGGCTTCTGGGGTGCTGATAATGTTCTGTTTCTTGGTCTCGGTGCCGTTTGCATGGGTGTTCACTTTGTGAAAATTCATTGAGTTGTCCACTTATTATTATTTATTCATCTTTGCTTGGTAATCTCTCATGCAGGGGTAGCAATTTCCCCCAAGGCTGGAGTGGAGGGATAATCACTTCCAGGAATCAGAGTTTGGGGGCATTTCCTGAGCATGGAAAACATAATAAACAGGCCCCTTTCAGCTTGGCCATTTCATTGTGTTGTCTTGATCCAATCAGACCAGCAGTTTTTCCTCATGTCAGGTTAGCAGTGCTGGTGGCCGCCCCCTGCCACATTGGCCAGGCTGCTCTGACTTCCTCCCTACCAGACTTACACAGAGATGGTAGGTTAAACAGGAGCAGGGGCAGATGGAGCAGGGACAGTGTATTTCTCTACAGTGGGCTTATGTCCAAGTTAGAAATCGTGCTTATTCTTTCATTAAGAAATGTAATTGTTAACTTTTCTTTAAACCGTGATTGGAGGAAGGAATCTCCCTTTGAGTTCTGTGCTTTAATCATGAACAAAAATACTTTTTCCAGTGACAACATGTCTATTCTGTATTGAAAAGTTGTTTTTCGTAGAATTAAACCTTCATTTCTTAAGTCGGTTTTTTGCAAATTGGGGTTTGTGTGTGGATTATCAAGAAAAGCTTCCCCATAAATGTACTAGGGCATGTTTCGGTTTGTTTGATATGTACGAGAGGTGAGTGAGACGTTATTCATCTCTTTCATTTACTCTAATCTTTCTTTCGAGCAGAGTGATTTTTACCTGGTGTGAAGATGGAGAAAGGTGCCTTTTGTAGTGTGGCAGGACTACCTTATGATTCTCATAAACGCACTGAAAGTTACCGTGACCTAACTGCTTGAAAGGAAGCAAAATGCTCGTCTTAAATTTATTCATCATTTTTAAGGGAGGAAGAGCCATAATGAGTCCTTTCCTTCTCTTTTTCTTAACCAAACAGCAGCAAATGATATTTAAGCTATTATCTAGTGACAAAAAATTCCACGCGAGTGTGAAGGAAAAATTGCCTGCCAAAATCCCTCTCTACTGGGCTGTAATAGAGCCAAGTTAATAGCCCTTTTGAGATGGAGAATATGACAAGAAAAGTGACACACTCCCTAACTAAAGTGGGCTTTCCAAGAGCTTCCAGAGCAAAGCCACTCTCATTAAGATTTCTCACACTGGTTTTTGTGGGCAGCACTTCTCAGGAGTCACTTGTTCCATGGAGGCAATAACGTGGTGGGGCTGTTCATGACTGTGCAAAAGGTGAAGTGAGAATTTAAATTGAGAAAGGCAGTTTAAATAATATCTGAACTTTTGAACTCCTTGATCAGACAATCATTCTTGTAAAGAACATGATGGGAAAGAGAATTAATGCCACTTAAAGTGTTGAATTTTAGAGGAATGCTGTCATTAAAGATAGTACTTCTCCCATGAGTTTTTGATTGTTGAGTACAGGCATGACAAGAATCTCAGGAAGATACTTCTGATTGATAACATGGAGTATAAACAGAAAGTTCTCTTAAGTAGTAAGGTGTATGTGTTTGGAACTTAAACTTGCCTCTTTATGCTTAGAAGTGTGCAGATTAATGCAAGATGTCTGTCTGTATCTCCACCCCAGGTCTCTCTCCTGAGCTGCAGATCTGCATATCCAATGATTTACTAGATACAGTACCTTGAATGCCCCACAGGTACCCTAATTCAACATGTTAAAAAAAAAAAAAACTCATCTTGAACTTCTCCTGCCCTTCACCCCCATAATTGGGCCTTTATTAAGTGTTTCCTATTTCTGTTTTCTGTTAATCATTGATAAACCAGTTCCCAATATCATATATTTAAGTACCATCCCTGGATTCTGCCATCTCAAATGCTACACACATCAGTCAATCACCTCTCACATATACCTTGAAGCCACTGCTTTCTGCATTCCCCACTCTTGCCCATTTTATATCACAGGCTCTGTGCAGCCCCCTTAATTTACCAACCAAATGCTTTGCCACGTGATCTTACTCTTTGTCCGGAACACCAATCTTTCCAACTTCCCCTGAGAATCCACCCCTCCTTCCCCTGTTCTTGGTTACTCTGTGCTTCATTTACATGAGGGTTTGCTCTTCACTATGCATGGGGAGAGAGATGTCCTAATTGGGACCGTCAAGACAGATACTTGAACTTAGCCTCTGGCTCTACTTCATTTAGTGCATTCCAGCTAAGTGGATATAGCTCACCTTGCTTTTAGTCCCAAGATGGTCCCAGTCCCCTCCTTTATATTTTGTTGTTATTTCCATAGATCATATTAATTAGGAACACACTAAAAACCTTAATTTTGTGCATTATATTTCTATTAGGGTAACACAAGGTATCTCCAGCATGCAAGACTATCAGCAGAGCCTGTGGAAGGGTTCATTTTGCAGACTCATTATTAACCTAAAACCCTATTTTAATACAAGAAGTTTGTGGGGGTTTTTTGATGATACTACCTATTACTCATATCTCACCATTTTCCCTTCACTTTCATGGCTCCAAGCAAACTAAATGCTCAGGTTCTGATTTTTGCCATGTTCTCTTTCTTCTTAAGGCATTACACCACAGATTGCCCCTGGACCACTGGAATTTGACCCCTCCTCTTTGCCTGGACTTTATGAACGCAGTTGAGACCTCATCTCCTCCAGAGCCCTCTGGTTAGAGGTTTCTGTGAGCTGCCACAGCACCTCCCCTTTCCCTTTATATAGCCCCCAACACACTCTGTGGGGCTGGTTTGAATGTCTGTAAGCTCCGTAATGGCAGGAGTCTTGTCTTTCTTGTCCATCTTTGCATCCTTGGAGCCAGTTGCAGTGCCTGGCCCTGAGCAAGTGCTCAATGATCATTTCTTTCTTTCTTTTTTTTTTTTTAAAGATTTTTATTGGGGTATTGGGGGGAAGGGAACAATGCTGGGGAATTGGGGGAAGGGGAACAGACAAGATGCTGTCGTTTTGTTCTTCAGTCTAGTTGTGGAGGACATTGCTTCACTGGCCTAAGTTGGCACCATCATTACGCTCTTCCTGGGTGAGGAGATCAGTCGCCGGCTTCTGGACGGCGGCTCATTGAGGCCACTGGCCGCTCACGCTGGCTGCTGGCTACACATGGTAGCCCATGGCAACCCAGTGCCACAGGGGCTGCAGCCTACGCCGTTGCCGGCGACTCATGGCAACCCAGCTCCAGGTTGTGCTGTTGTTCAGCATCTTAGCTGTGGAGGGCAGTGTCACTGGCCCTCATATGTGGGATCCGAACGGGGGCCCTCTGGTGTCCCAAGCCAGTTCTTAACCATCGCGCCACTCGACCGGCCCTGATCATTTCTTAATGAATGAATAAACAGATCATTCCATTCATCATTTAATCAGTAAATCAGTGAATTTATAATTTTTTGCAGTCTCTGATGCTCTAAAAATGTTTATTGTCTAAAATTACATATTCGTTTTATTTCTTAAGGAATCAGGTTTCCCTCTACTATAAAACATCACTACCATGTTTATTACTGCCATGCTACTATAGGGTAAAATACATGAGGCATCTAATATTGCCTTAAGAAACCTGCCTCATAATAAAAGCTCTTGAGGCCTCTCAGCACTTTCCATTTTATATTGAAATTGTTCATGTTTGTGTCTCTGTAACCTGTAAAACATCAAGTGCCTCAAGGGCAGTCATCGTGTTGTATTCATCTTTCTCTCCTCACAGTTTCATATCTAGGGCAGTGTCAGTAGTCCCCAGGTGTTTATATAAATGCTTAAGACAGGCCAGGATCCAATCTTGACTTAACTACTTTCTATCTCTGACACCTATCTCTGTACTTAAGCATTCAAAGCCTCAGTTTGAGTTTCTTCATCTGGAAAATGGGGATTTGACTAGTATAAAAGACCATCTTGCAGGGTTGTTGTGAAATATCACATAAAATATAATGTGAAGAGTGCCTGGAACATACAGAAATTACACACAAGCTAGACTGAAAAATAAATCTAAGCTTCTTTGTGAAGAATGCTAGTATGTCAGAATGCTAATTTTTCACTGTCATAGGCTGGCAAGATGCGATCTCAGATCTAATAACATCTTTGCAAAAGAAGCCAAAGAAGCAAACTTCACAATTTTTATATTAATGATATTTGTCAGAAACAGAAAACAAAGTGAGATGTTAGGATGCAAATAAAATACACTATAGGACAATTTATGGAGCTCTGAATTGTATCAGTTGCATGGTTTGTCTTATGAATATTCTTTTCAAAAAGGAAAATGAATTGCACAAGCAATATTCTCAGGCTCTAAATCCTTGAAAATGAGATGTACACTTGGAGACAGCTTATAAAAAAAAGGACAAGAAAATCATAGCAGGACTTGCTTTTTCCTAACTAAAATTCCACAGAGTTGTCTGTTGTGTGCTCATGTTTTATTATTTTAGTCTTTATTACTTATTTGGTCTTTCTTATTTTATTTATATTTTATTATATAGTCTTTACTATTTATTCTTCCTCTTTTCTTTGAAATACCAATAAGAAATCACCAAGGATAAAGGTTCTCTAATCGTAATGTGTTTAGGAAAGTCAAGATTTTAAACATTCACATTATAGGACTGGGAAATAAACGTAAAGGGAAAAAAACTTTACCCTTAAACCTTAAGCCTCAAATTTCCCAGTGTAGCATGTTTCCTTTTGCTAAGACTGAGGCATTTTGCTGGCTTGTTTGTGCAGTATTATTTTATTTATCTTGAAATTGTTTATTTCCTTGTATTGGTTTGTCAGATTATTTTCATATCATTTAGTGTTATTTTAGTGGGAATTTGTAATTTTTTTCAATTGTTGCTTATTCTTCTGTAATGATTGTAATTGCATCTTATTATATAATTTGTGTAAATACATGCAATCATGGAACATGTGGGTGGTATGCAATATCACAATTGCAGTGGTTAAAGATGTAAAAATTGTTTTTTAATCTTTGGGGGGGGGAAAGCTAAGTAAATATAGTAATTTCAGAGGAGAGCATTTTAACTGTCTAAATTGATTGCCCAAAGAAGTCAACTAAACATTTTTATTTAGACATAGATAGATAAGAAGTTTTGTTTTTGCTGGTACTTACAACTAAGAGATTTGGGCATATTAGTTTTAAATAACCAGTTTGATACCTGGTGAAATACTTACGAAGAAAGTTTCAATATTAACTTTAAAACACAAAACACTTAGGATCATCTGCTCCTAAAGACATCTTTCCTGTAGCTTGTTATCAATGTAACTTTGAAGATGCATTTAATACCTAAAATTGAATGTGTATTATCAATATTGACAGCTATATCTATAAAAATTAAAGATCTTTATGTTGATGTAGATAACAGTAAAGATAATGGTGATTTATGTGCCTTTCAGAATCCCTGTGACTGTAAAATTTGTTCCTCGGATTACATTAGGTAAATAGTACATTTAAATAAGTAGTCAAGGCCAAAAAAAAATAGCATAATTCAAATTCAGCACCTACTGGAATCCTAGATGATTAAAACCAGGCTTTTTAATAAAGCTAACTCAATTAGCTCTAAGATTCCCTGTGTGCCAAGAAGCACAGTTCATTGAGTTCCGTTCATCTCTAAGTAAAGAGCTGCCCTTGCTATTAGAAGATGAGGGACAAGCAAATAAGCACATTCAGGGAAAACTTGAGACTGGTATAGATATTTGTTGCGATTTTAACATGTTTATAAAAATTCCTTGGTGGCAATAAGAATCATTTTTTGTATTTGAAAATTTGGAAAGTGAGCAGAAAACATGTTTCCTACCAAAATAGAGACAAGTTTGATTTAGTTATCTACATTAAAATTTTTTCTGAAGCATTCATGTAGAATAGATCTCTCACTGATTGTCTGCATTCATAGTTTTTAAGACAAACGTATCTTTCGCCTTTGAACCAAGAAGAGAATCCAAATTTGGATTGAAAACAAAATTTCTTACACTTTACCTGTGTTCTAAGTAAGTGATTCTGAGACACAGAGATTGCAGGGAGGCTGGGACAAATGACACATCAAGGAGAGACGTGACTCAGCTGCCTCACACAGATGCTTCATATTGTCACTAACAGCCTCTTCCTTGTTCAGCATCTTCAGAACAGTCGTGCGTTGCTGAAGAGACTCTCAACCTTCTCGTTGTCTCTTTAGCTCCTTTAAAAAGAAAAAAACCCAACTCTTTATGCGATATTCAAATGTCATACATTGGGGCTTAGAGGCTGGAACTAAAAAAACTTCGTGATCCAGAAATTTTCTGTTCCAATTTTGATCTTGATCTAAATTTTATTTTTCACAGAATGAAAAAAGCAAAGTTTCTTTAAACATCAAGGTGTTGGTAACCACTGGAAAATGAATGAAATTATTAAAGGATGGGATTTTGAAGCAATCTCCAGTGTTCAGAAAGAAAAACCACAAGGCTTGAATAAACTCTTCCATGTTTCTTTTTTAATGCTCCAGTTGAAATCTAGCTGGTGTGTCATTGGCTTTGTAAAAACTAGGATTATGTTTGTCAATACAAAATTTGAGGCTTTATCATTCCTTTTAGGTATTCTACTTGCATTTGGGATATACCTTGATGTTACGTTGGCTACAGCTTCATGATCCAAATAATAAATTTTTCCTTATGTTTGGTTAAACTAAAATGTTAGCTAGCATAGGTTCCCTGTAAATTAAACTGTTGTGTTGAATGCCACTGAAATTTACTATAGGTATTAACAAAGTACATTGACAAATAATTATAATGAACCAACTAAAAATATATTTTTAACCCTAAGTAGAATTGCTATACTTCTCCAGAATTGATTCCTTGTAGATTAACTGTGGCGTCTCCCCAGGAAACCCTTCAGGGTGAGTGGAAAGTCAGGTGGGCAAGACACTGAGCTCTGCTTATTTCAACTATACAAGTTTTGATTTGGAAAAGAAAATTTGACTTCATTATTTGACCCTTCCTGTAGCCAAGACATTATGCATGTGCTTTACCATTGCTCTTTACAAATACATAGAAACAAAGAGGGATTTTTTTCCTGCAATTTATAATTAATGTTACTGGTATAAACAATCAATACAAAATAAAACTAAAAAAATCTAAAGAAATGCAGAGTAAAATTTGTGATAGACAAAAACTGACTTGCTTCTAACATTGAACATTACTAAAAATCAAGCTATGAAAAATCTGGCTAAATATGAACAGCAGAGTCAAATGTCCTGTAATTTGTTTATGATCTATTGCTGAGCTAGTATCACTAACTAATATGTACAGTGTGGTTTAATTAAACTGCCAATGTACACACACGTTGCTGTTGCCTCTGATTAATGGGGTTTATAAATAATTTAAAATTTTGGTTTCTTATGGTTTAGTAGATAATCTATTATCCAGGTAATATATAAAAAAGTTATTTTTTAATTTTTTTTTTTAAAAAGCCACTCTTAACCTATTTTTTTTTTAAAGATTTTTATTGGTGAATTGGGGGGATGGGAACAGTGCTGGGGAATTGGGGGAAAGGGGACAGACAAGTTGCTGTCGTTT
>NW_017731434.1:2755150-2779803 GCF_001890085.2 Hipposideros armiger
TGGATGGCCGCTCACGCTGGCTGCTGGCCGCTCACGCTGGCTGCTGGCCACTGGCTACACACGGTAGCCCACGGCAACCCACTGCCACAGGGACTGCAGCCCACGCTGTCACCGGCGACCCACAGCAGCCCAGCTCCAGGTCGAGCCATTGCTCAGCATCTCAGCTGTAGAGGGCAGTGTCACTGGCCCTCATATGTGGGATCCGAACCGGGGCCCTCTGGCATCCCAAGCGAGTTCTTAACCACCGCGCCACTCGGCCGGCCCCCCCCCAAAAAAGTTATTTTAAAAAAGACATTAAATCAGTTGTATAGAAATTGCCTTCTTGTTAAAAACGATAGACATAGATTAGCGTTAAGTAGATGGTGTGCCTGAAATCTCGTTTCTGGCTTCTGATAAAGTTTGCAAATGAGGAAAAGGAAAGATCTCAATAAGAAGTTTCTAAATATGGGGGTCAGTTTTACCATAGAATCAGTGTTGGAGAGGAAGTGAGAAAAATGAGGCCGTGCCATGCACTAGACACTGTTGTCCTTCTCACTGCTTTAGTGTCTGTGAAAGTTTGGTACTTTGAACTCTAGTGAACATTCTCTTAAGCCGGAAAGCAACACAAGTAACTCTGTAAAGTAAACTGTATCTATTACACACCCAGATTAAAAATGAGGTTTATTAATATGAAGTGGCTTCTATAACTGAAGAATCATAAGGATTCTATTCTGCTCCTTTTCATTTTCCTCTCCGTTTCTCTGTATTCTAAGTTGGGCTTACCGGAATGTCATTAGGCTATTGTAAAAACAGCATTAAAATTCTACCTTTTAGTTTCCTTGGGTAAATACCTGTCTACTCTTTTTACCCATGCCTCGGTTCTCAGGCCTTCATTTCCTTTCTCTTCATAGTTGAGCACAGAACTTTCTGAACTGGTTTGGCTTCTGGTTTTACCCCTTCAAATTCACCTTCCATGCAGCTAACAGAGTCAAATTTCTAAAGCACAAATGTGATCACAGTATTTCCAGTTCATATGGCTTCTGAGTGAAAGCTCAGTAAGCTTGGCTTGGACAGGCTGTCCCATCTCACCCTGCTCACCTCTCCATCCCTTTATTCCCAGCCAGCCATGCTCTTCTCCGGTACAAAATAGCTTGTTTTTTCTCATGCGCCAATTGTTCACGAGATTTATCCCCACTCCTAGACTACACCCCACCCAGCACCTCACAAACCCTCATCTTCTCCCTTTAATGAGTTTCTGTTCATTTTTCAAGGCATAGCTGCCATCTTCTTGTCTGAAGTGTTTTCTCTGACACCCTCTCTCTGTCCCCCAAAAGGACAAGTTGCTTTTCCTCTGTCATCCAGAGGAAATTTATCAGTGGTCACACTGAGCATAAATGAACCTTAGAACCAACTGTCTCATCTGCTAGGCAATAAAGTCTTTGATTTTAGAACCTGTATTAATCATCTTAACATCCCAGTGCCTAACAGTATAAGCACTGAGTAAATAGGGGCTGACCTAAGCTAAATTCCCAAAGGTGAAGCCAAGAGCTCTTAGTTACTTAAGAAAAAAAACAAAAAAAGAGAGTTCCGAGCTTTCTTCATTATTTGGCAAACTCAGAATACATTTACCCTAAAATAACTTTCTAATCAAAGAGTTGAAGCTAGAGTGAGAATGAGAACGGTAGTGTTAAAGATGAATTTTTTTAGCATTGTGCAAGAAATAATAGAAAAGAGCCATAACGAGTTTCACTGGGGACTGCTAATAAAAACCAGGGAAAACATCATAAATATGGTGTTAAATAAGGTGGAAAGCTGTTCTGAAGCTTGAAGATGGAAATATTTGTGGAAAAATAAGGCAGTAAGAAATAATTTTTTGTATCATGTTTTGACATGCTTTATTCATCGTTCTGGTGATGACTATTTCACATGTAAATTAGAAAAAAAAAAAGGAAAGTGTGTTCATGTCGTGTCCAGAAAAGGAGAATCAAGTATCTTAGAGTAGCTTTTCTAGTCAGCTCTATATATCTGGCCTTTTGAAGTATTGGTGAATTTTTAATCTTGCCTTCTACAAAGAAATAACAAAACTTAGAAATTTAAAAATCTCAGCAGCTGTATATTTAGTGACTTTCTGTGACACACTCCCATTATTCTTTGACATCTTAAAGGAAAATATGACTGATCGTCTTTGGTGAATTTCAGGCTCATGTGCCATAGAAACAGTGAAGAAATGTAAAAGTACTGATATGTAAGTTTTATTTAAAAACCCGCCAGTTCAGGTATAATGTCAATCATTAAATAGTCCACTTATCTCTTTTATTAAAAATGGCCAAGACCCCAAACTAACACAAACATACCCAATCTGGGATTTTAAATTGTGGTTTGCTCTGAGGGCTTCATAGACACCCCTCCCCCACACACACACCAGCTCCCTTCTGACAAGTTTCTTATGCATTGTTATAATACCATGCTTTGTACCCACACTACTTTGCCGTGCTGGCCACAGCTGACTGGATCAGGGAACATAACTGGCCCAAAGTCAGCCTACAAGCTAATCTTACAAAATAGATGTGGCCAATCAGGCAGTTTGCCCTGGAGAGTTACTGGTTAACCAACCAGATACTCTCTTAAAGAGTTTGAATGCAGAAACACAAATAATAGTAGTGATGTCAAAATCCACAGACACACAGGTAACAATAGGCAAAGCCACAAGAAAACAGAAGACATAGGTGGAAAGAAAAATAGAGAGGTAGAGCTGTGTAGGGCAGTGAAAACTGTCCTCGGTGAGAGGTTAGGAGGAGTCAAAGCCAACAAGCAGAATCCAGAAGCAAAGAGGGCCATGGTTAAGGTGAAGTCATGAGGATAGGGAGCAGCCAGCATGAATGGGGAACAAAGTGCTAGTGGCAGACCATGGAGACTATCTGCTTGAGGAATTTGATGGTGAAGGGAAGCAATCGTTTCATGTGAATTAGGCCTGAGGGACTTTAGTTAGGGTGGAATGCAGGTGGGAGCAAACTTGTGGACTAAGGAGAAGCTTGAAGATGAAAAAGAAAACAAAGTTATGAATGTGGTATGACCCCAGAGGAGAAAACTGAAACAAAACTGGGGAGAAGATGCTTAGCCTTTGAAAGGAAGAAGAAGAAATAAGACTTCCTCTGACACAGAAGAAATAAAACAGTGGGGAGGCCGAGGACACCAACAAGTGAAAAGAAAATTAAGAGAGAACAAGAGTTCTTGTCCTGTCTTGAAGACTTGATCTTCAGTATCAAGAAGAGTGAAAACTGAAAAAAAAAAGGAAACAACTGAGAAAATCAGTAAAAGAAAAAACTGGTTCTTAAAAAAAAAAAAAATCAATAACATTGATAAATCTCCAGCAAGACTGACAAAGATATAAAGAGAAAAGACTAATTACCAATATCAGAAATAAAACAGGGATATCACTATAAATTCTGCATCCATTAAAATGATAATAATGGAATTCTATGAGCAACTTTACATTCATAAATTTAACAATTTAGAAAAAATAGAGCAGTCCTTTGAAAACCATAAACTACGAAGCCTCAACCTGATGAACCCTATAATCATTAATGAAACTCAATTTGTAATTTAAAAGCTCCAGAAAGGGAAATCTCAAGGTGTGTAAAACTAATTTACCATTTGAAAATAAAATCAGCAATGTAATCTACCACATCAACAAGTTACAAGAGAAAAGCATGATCATATCAATTGGCACAGAAAAGCATCTGACAAAATCCTATATCCATTCACTATCAAAACTCTCAGCAAACTAAGAATACAGGGGAACTTAATACAAATATCTACAAAAACCTCTAGCTAGCATCATGCATAACAGTGAAAGACTGAATGTTTTTCCTCTAAGATGGAGAACAAGAAAAGGATGTTTGGCACCACTCTTGTTAAGCACAGTACTGGAAGCTCCAGCCACGAAATAAGGTAAGAAAAAGACATTTTAAAAGCATATGTATTGGAAAGGAAGAAATAAAACTACCTCTATTTGCAGATGACATGATTCTCTGGCTAACTAATAGGAAAATATAAAGAATCTACTAAAAAACTTCTAGAATTAATGAGTTCAGTATGGCCACAGGATAAAAGATTAAAATGTACAAATCAGTTGCATTTCTACTTATATATATTCACAATGAACATGTAGAAACAGTAATTAAAAACCCCAAACCACTTAAGTTTACTCCAAAGTAAGTGAAATACTTAGTATAGACTTAACAAAAACATGTGCAGACTCTGTATGCTGAAAACCATAAAATATTGGCAAAAGAAATCAAGGAAGACCTAAATAAATGGAAAGAAATACTGTATTCATGGATTGGAAGACTCAACATAGTAAAGATGTCAACTTTCCCCAAATTGATCTGTAGAGTTAATGTAATTCCTGTCAAACCCAAGCAAGGTTTATTGTAGCCATAGACAAATGTATTCTAAAGTTTATATGGAAAGGTATAGGCCCTAGAATTGCTGAAATTATCTTGAAGAAGAAGAATAAAGTGGAAATAATCACTCTACTTGATATTAAAATCAACTATTTAGATACAGTAAACAAGATAATATGGTATTGCTGGAAGAATAGGCACATGGATCATTGAAATAGAATAGAGAACTCAGAAATAGACCCTCACAAATATGCCTAACTCATTTTTGACAAAGGTGTAAAAGCTATTCAATGGAAGAGGGTAGTATTTTCAACAAATGGTGCTGGAGTGATTGGACATCCATAGGCAAAAGAAGTGAACTTTGACTTAACCGCCACACATTATAAATCAGTAACTCAAAATGCATGAACTTGAAGTAAGATGTAAAAATTCTAAAACTCCTACAACAAGATCTAGGGCTAGGCAGACTTCTTAGGCTTGACAACAAAAGCATGATCCATAAAAGCAAAAACTGATAAATTGTTTCTCATCAAAATTTAAAACTTTTGCTCAATAAAGTCCCTGTTATAAGAAAAACAAAATAAGATATGATTTGGAAGAATATTTTCAAACCACATTTCCAACAAAGATTAGTATCTAAAATATATAAAGAATTCTCAAAATTCAGCAATAAAATACAAAACAAACTTCACTTAGGAAATGGGTAAAAACATGAACAAACATTTTATTGAAGAAGGTACACATGTGGCAAATAAGCACACGAAAAGATGTTTAACATTATTATTCATTAGTTAAATGAAAATGAAAACCACAATGAGATATCCCTGCATACCCACCAGATGACTCAATGAAAATTAGTGACAGACCAAAAGCTAGCAAGGGTATAGAGAAACCAAGTTGCTCGCTCAGTGCCAGTAGGGAGTAAAATGATACAGTCACTTTGCTGTGTTTGCCACTGCAAAGAGTTTAGCAGTTCCTCGTAAAACTGGTTATATCACCCAGCAATAACACTCTTGGTAATTTATCCCGGAGAAATGAAACCTTATGTTGACACAAAAAGAAATGTCCACAGCAACTTTATTCATAACAGCCAAATACTGGAAACAAGCCAGGTTTGCTTCAATAGGTGAATAGATTCACAAACCACGGCATATCCATTCTGTGGGATACTACTCAGCAATAAAGAGAACAAAGTTTTTTGGGGTTTTTTTGGTTGTTTTTTTTTTTTAGCTAAGCCATTCTGCCACCTGTTGGCAGCTTAGTGGCAGCTCAGCTTGAGCCAGGACTTGAACCGCTCTTGCTCAGAGCTCACACTCTTGAGCGAACTCTTAACCAACTGAGCCACTCGGCCAGCCCAAGAGTACAAACTATTAATAAAACAACTTGTAGGAATCTACAGAGAATCACGCTGGGTGAAGAAAAGTCAATCTTCAAAGGTAGCCTACCGGAATATTCGTTTATGTAATATTCTTGAAATGACAAAATGTTTAAAATGGAGAAGAGATTAGCTGCTTTCAGGAGGTAAAGGAGAAGAGATTGGGACGAAGGGAAGGGAAATCAGTGTGGCTATAAAAAGTCAACATGAGGGATCCTTTGGTCAAAAAAATGTTTTGGATGTTGACCGTATCAATGTCAATACCTTGGTTGGGATATTGTGTACTATGGTTTTGCAAAATGTTACAATCTGGGGATATTGGATAAAAAACATAAAAGATCTTGTTTGTGTTATTTCATATAACTACATGTGAATCTACAATTATTTCAAAACATAAAGTTTCTTTCTTAAAGTTAAATAACACTACAATAAAGTTAAATAACACTACAATAATGAAAAATTAAAAAGTGAATGGAGATTAAAGACTTGCAGCCATAGGACAGAATTTGGAAAGGCTTGTGTGGAAAATATTTGTTTGTCAATTAGAGATGAATGAAAGGATTATCAAGTTCCATTACTAGCCCCACAGAGGTTAGATTTTATGGATTTGCAGCAGAACTATTGACATAATTAAGTGTATTTGGAAAAATCACAATCCCAAGATATGACCTCTCCATATCACATGTAGTAAATACCATACAGATATTCACAGAAACTATAATGTATCAGCTCAACACTTCAAAAACTAGTGTGCCATTCCAATGAAAAGATACTGCATGCTGTACTCCTGGGCTTTTGCAAATGCATCAAGTGAAAGTCCTGTTGAAAACATGGTCAAATAAACACAGTATGATGGTATCAAAATGAGCATTAGATCTAGGTAGGGGAAAATCAGTACTGCTGTGACACCAAAGAGTAAGAGAGAGAGAGAGATTTCTGCTGTGTGTGTGTGTGTGTGTGTGTGTGTGTGTGTGTGTGTGTAACTGTGCAAGTGAGGATGATTAGAAGCATGAAGTAAAGACCTTTTCTTCCAGATAAAAGAAACTATATCTTCAAAGCCTTCAAACTAAGGTCTCTTCAGTGGCATTGCTTTTATACTCCACTAAGCCCTTCCACTTCCAACATTGTCCATTTCATAAAATGTTTATAATCCAAATTTTCATGTCTCCTTTTCTCTGCAATGTCAACTTGACTGATGGACTAGTTCAAACCTGTTTTCTTTAGCCTCATCACATGCTGTCACCTACATACCAAAGTTCCTTTCTACCCTACCCTGGTTTTCAGTGATGACTGAATCATCCACAGTTCTATTAGCTTAAATATCCAGAATTTCAGACCAAGGGAAATTTCAGCTAAGGGAACCAAGAGTTTCCAAGAGACTTTGAAAGGTTAAGAAATATGTGGTCTTTTGGGTCCAGACATTTCTGACCAGTATAGACAGACCCATAAGTAGTAATTGGACTTTTCCCTACTTTTTTGAAACTGAAAAGAGTAAATAATTCTGGTTAGCTTGGTTTCATTAAAGATTCCAGCTATCTATTTGAATTTGCCAATTCAAAGCCAAAGACATATTTATCTTTGTCATCAGAGTAACTTATAATTGAAGATCATAGAGCTGAACAGATCAGGGCAGAGTCCATTTTTTCTGGCTTCAGTCAATACTGTGCTCACATTAATTCAGAATTAGAGCAGTCTGCCATTGGCTTTAAAATTTCAAGTGACAGAGCCTCTCAGAGAGATGCATGCAGGAGGTTTAAAGCCTCCGTCACTATTGACAATCACCTGAACCAAATATTTGTTACTTAAAGAAGAAAAGCAATAAGGAGATCTGTGCATCCTTCATCATACATTTCATCATTAGTTATACAAAGTTTGGACAATTAAGTGTGTCAGCTTTCCACCATGTATGTTTTGAAACCAAATATATAAATAAAAAACCAGAGATACAAATTTTTTTTTCTGGAGTTCCAGTAATAAATGTAAACATTTCTTCTGTTTCTTGCACCTGTGGGAGATACAAATTGCCGTTTCAAAAAAGTCTGTGTGTTGTTTTTTATGAACTTTAGAGAGGTGATGTTTTAAAAGATAGCTAATGATAAATCTCTCTAGAAGAGATGTTGGGACCTAGACTGACACATTTTAAGCCATAAGCCAGCCATGCCAAAACCAGGACTTCCCACCCACGTGCAGCTCTTATGGGCCACCTGGTTACTGAAACATAGCAAGGTCAGCAGAACACACACCTCTGCATCTCCCACTCTTGCTCCCCCCCAAAAAAAGAAAAGAAAAAGCTCCAAAAGAGAATAACCCTGCAATCAAGTGGTAATCACTTTTATCTTGGTATATAAATATTTTTTTCTAAAATTAAAGTTTATTTAGAAAATTCAAGCAATATAGAAAAAAAATGTATCCCATCTAGAGGCAACCATTGTTAATATATCAGTCAATGCTCAGTCCTCTGTATTCATACCTGCCCACATAATCATCACTGTAATTTATGTAAGGGGTCATTCTCTGTATCATGCCCTGCATCTGGCTTCTTTTATTCAATTCAATTTCAGGGAGGTCTTTCCATATCAGAAAATATACAAAAACATTCTCTTTTTTTTAAAGATTTTATTGGGGAATTGGGGGAGGGGAACAGCGCTGGGGAATTGGGGGAAGGGGAACAGGCAAGTTGCTGTCCTTTTGTTCTTGAGTCTAGTTGTGGAGGACGTTGCTTCACTGGCCCATGTTGGTATTGTGATCATTGTACTCTTCCCAGCTGAGGCAGATCACTGGCCGGCATTGGATGGCCGCTCACGGTGGCTCATGACAGTTCACGCCGGCTTCCGGCCGCTCACACTGGCTGCCTGAGCCACTCAGGGCAGCCCAGCTCCAGGTCGAGCTGTTGTTCACAATCTTAGCTGTAGAGGGTGCAACGTCCCTGGCCCATGTGGGATCAAACTGGTGGCCCTGCCGCTCAGAGCTCGCACTCCTAAACCAACTCTTAACCAACCAGCCATTCAGCCGGCCCACAAACATTTAAAAAAAAAATTTATTGGAGAATTGGGGAAGGGGAACATTGTGTTTTTTCAGGACCCATCAGCTCCAAGTCAAGTTGTTGTCCTGCAATCTTAGATGTGCAGGATGCAAGCTCAGCTCTATGTCCAGTTGCCGCTTTCAATCTAGTTGGGGAGGTGGGTGGTGGGGTATAGTCCACCATCCCATGTGGTAGTTAACCAGTAACCTTGTTAAGAGCACACACTCTCACCAGCTCAGGGGTAGCTCAGCTCAAGTCGTTGTCTTCAATCTATTGGGTAGTCAGAAAAGTCATGACGTATTTTTTTCTATGTTTTTTGTTGCAAAAATGTGTCATGACTTTTCCGACAACCCAATAGTTGCAGAGGGTGCAGCTCACTGGCCCATGTGAGAATCGAACCGGCAACACTTTTGCTCAGAGCTCGCTCTCTAAACAACTGAGCCAGTCAGCCAGCCCCAAAACATTCTTTTTAATGGATGCAGATAATTCTTTGAAATGGATGGATAGATGTTTTGGAAATTATGCAGCCAATTCCTTATTTATGAATATGCAGGTTGTTTCTAGTTTTCTGTTCTCCAAAATAATGCTTTAGTGAAGCTGTTTGTGCCTGTATTCTTGTGGTTAATTTAATAGCTACTTGAGAAAAATTTTTAGAAGAGGACTTACTGGGTCGATTTTGATACCTGTTTTAGGATTGCCAAAAGAAAGTTTATGAGAATTGATGCTCATATTAATATACAAGAGTTGTGTATTCCTCATACCCTTAACAGTATTACTAATATTTTCTTAATTTGCTAGGAGAAAATAAAATATTTATTCCATTCATTAGGTAAAAATGATAAGTTATTTTCACTAGTAGTTTTTCATTAATAGTACAGTCAAACATCTTTTCACGTATTTATTAACTGTTATTTCTTTTGTGACCCATCCATTTTCAAATTGGGATTTTTGTCTTATTTTAAATTGCTTTGTAAAGATTTATTTTATATTGTAAGTACATGTTTCATGTCTATCATGTATTGCAAATATTTCCCAATTTGTCATTATCTTTTGTTTATGATGTTTTAAAATTGGGTACACATTTTAATACATTCAAATAACACCTGATACATCATTTTATACCTGGCTTTTATCTTTTTAACATTGTATAGCCTTTACTTTTTTTTTATTATAAAAAAAATTCTCATAAAATAGTTTAACGAAAGTATAAAATACATTTTAGGATTGTACCATCCTTTATGTGTTTCCTTACTGTTGGATATTTATATTGTTCCAGTTTCTCGCCACTATAAATAATGCTGTATGGGAGGGCAGTGAGGTGATAAGCTGACAGAAAAATAAAATAGCTGTGATCTGAAGATTTTATTAATAGGACAAATGGAAAGTGAAGTGAGACTATTTTTCTTTTATCACTGTTGGGAAAGGAGCAAAGATTTAGCAAAATCCCAATTGTTATACCTTAAAAAAAAAATGAGATACATGTTAAGAAAAAAATAGTCCCAAGGAAAAATAAATAGATAAGAGTAGTACTTTAAATGTGTGTGTTTTAGTAGACTTATGATTTTTATTGAGCTTCAAGTTTTTTCTTTGCACTTGTCCCATTTGTTTTAATAGGACATGAGGTCTTTTTTCCTTTAACTGCAGAGTTCCCTTATGCTCTCCATCATATTTTGTTACTCTTAGTACCAATAAAATGTATCCATTCTCTTTAGGCTTCTTTAATAAGTGACATTATTGTATTATTCAAGCATTTAAATTTGATTGATGAGTTTATCCACAAAGGTTGTTTGTAAATCTGTTAAAGTCATTTATTTGTGATTCTAGGGTAATTGTGTATGCCATTATCAATGCTGCTTTCCAGAAGATTAACCATATGTTGTAGGCCTAATTTGGGGTTCAAAGCGGGAAATGGTGATCTTTTCAGTGTGTGATTTATTGGAGGAAAATGAAACTTGATGGGTAAAATCTGGGAGCACACAGTTGGGAAAGAGCCCCCAGATAGACCTCGTATTATTTGGCTGTTATTCAACAATTTCTATTGTGAGACTTCTACCACCAAAGAGGGTGAAATATAGTCTCACATTTTACTATCAACTCTGTTGTTTCTCTCTCTCTTTTCTTCACTAAGACCAGGAAATAGCACATAAAGGTCGACAGCTTTATCCTAATCTGAATTGTTTTAGTACTGTACTTGTATTTTCATCCTTCATTGATTTTTAACGTAATGTGATGTATTATAGTCATATTCATTACAGTGTGCTGCACCAAAATTATGCTTTTGGAAGTGTGATGTTTAATAAAAGGAAATGCTTGTGAATATTTGTGCCATATCAACTGTGTCACATCAAGTCTTTAATATACTGTAATTCAGTAGGGGCGTTTTTTTTCCAATTTCATAGCAATAAATGCAGCACACTGGTTCCATTGCCTTACCTAGGTTTTAGAGTTGTTTTGAACCATTGAGGGTTTGCTTGTAGTTTCATGGCATTTCACCTAACTAAATCAGAAGGGTGAGTCTACCCCACCTAGTAAGGGCCAAGTGCATAATTGGATAGCTATAAGTGAGAAAGGTGCTTTATTTTGGAAATGTGCATGTCTACTTATACCCTACCTCAGAATTTGTCACCTTGGTTCTTGAGTATAGAACCTCTTGCTATCCCCACACTCCTATCTCCACTCCCTGCCCAGGGTCAAGTAATCTCTCCCAAGGCTGTTAGTGTTCTACCCACTGTCCATGCCCACATTATATTGATAAAGTATTTGTATCCCTGTGTGCATCTGAAGGGCAGAACTCAGGCCTGGCATCTGTATATTCTCAGGGCTTAGTGCCTATCATGGGCTCTAGCACAAGGTAATATTTGATTAATTCAATTGCATGAAATCAATCTTATCATCTAAATTATGCCAACAATCGGATTGAGTTTAAAAGTGGATCCTCCACCAGTCGAGCCTCTGATGAGACCATGACCATGACCCTTGCCAACACCTTGATTGCAACCTTGTCAGATCCTAAGCCGAGGGTCCGGCAAAGTCATGCTCAGCCTCCTGACTCCTAGAAACTGTGACAATAAATGTGTTCTTTTAAGCTGTTCATTTGTAGTAATATTGTTATTCAGCAGTAGATAACGAATGCACTGATACTTTGACTTATGTGAATTTTAACCTCTAAGCATATTTTGTAAGTAAAGCAAGATATATTCTTTGCAATTATTGGAACTTGTTCCTTTTCTTTATTTTTGTAGCTTCCGCCATCTTAGCAAGCCTGGCTGAGGGATTTTGGTGTGTTGATATTTAGTAATAAATCAGTTATCATATTTACAATATTTTATAGAATTTTAAAGTTCATATGTAGTAAACTTTCAGTTGGTAGATGATGATTAATTTTCTCAAATGTTGGTTTGACACAATTCTATGGTTGGGAATGTAACAGGCACATGTATTTAGGGTTCCAAAGAGAGATATGGACCAGAGAGAGATTTTTTTCAAACCATTAACATCTTCCAGATGGTCGTTGGAGCTACCGAAATGGCTTAAATCACTTCATTATCTGTGGCAGGTAAAGAAGACTAAGGACAAAGCCCAGGAGAGAAACAACAATTGAGGGACATAAAGAAGAAGAATTGGCAAAAGAAAAACCAAGGCAGGAAGGTAGCAGAGATTTAGGAGAGTGATGTCAGAGATGCCAAGAGTTTCAAAATGAAGAGAGTACCAAAACAAGAAAAGTAAAATGAAACTTAAGTTAATTGGATTTAGGAATTAGGAAGTGATTGTTAACCTTAGAGAGGTGGAATAGAAGTTGCATTTCAATGACCCACTAAATAACTTAGAATGAGGAAGTAGAGGAAAATATTCATTTAAGTGATAACTAAAGAAGAGCATTGGATCAAGGAAAGACTTTTTCTTAAATGACGGGAAAGACTTTTATGTTTGTTGGCTTTGAAGATACTAGAAGATAGGGTGTCAGTATGGGAAAGGAAGGAAATCATTGTTAAAGCAAATCCCAGTGTTCATAAGAGGACGTGAGTGGAGTGGACAGCATGAAGAATTAGCCTTTTATGGAGGAAAACAACTTTCTCTCATATGAGAAGGAAAGAAATGAACCTATGTGAGGAAGCAGAGACATTCATAGGTGTGGGATGAGAAGTTGGAGAATTTACACGACTTCAGTTTTCCTATCTGCTGAGAGTAAGTGGGGGAGGGTTGAGGAGGAGCTTTAGGGAAGTAGATAGATGGGTTACAACTGCTGATGGAAATTAGAGGGGACATTCACTAAACACAAGTGATAGTCTTCCAGAGTAGAGCTGAGCCTCTAAGAGCAGCTGAGAATCTCACCAAAGCTCAAAGTAGTACCATTATGAAATCACCCTTGGAGTTGAAGGTGAAGGGATTTTGGCCTGTCAAATTAGAATCAGAAGCCTGCACTTGGAAAATGCCTTGCATCCCAGACTGTAAGACTCTTGCCAAGGCCCCTCTTGCGCGATGAACTATTCTCATGCCTCTTGGCAGACAAACTAGACTTTTGTTTTGTTTTGTTTTTTAATTTAGCATAATCACAAAAGAAAAAAATTAGGCCTTCAGGTTGAAAGTAAGGAATTCCGTTTGTAGGACATGTCCTTGCAATTGGATGGCACGCTCCTCTTCCTAGCTAGAAGAGGTAATACTACTTCCCTTCCTCCTCCCCATTGGAATTGTTTTCAGTCCGCACCTCTTTTTCCCCATGATTAAGTGAAACGAGGTCAGAGCCATCCCTCATTTTCCTCTATGACTATTTCTTCTGGAAAACGTGCATTCATTAAAACTCTTTAGAAGTAACTGTTTTTTTCTTAAGAGAATCTAAGACCATAAAACTGGAATTGTTTCCCATTCTTTTTCATACATTGAATCTTAAAATTTTGCTCCTAGAGAAATAATGGTCTATAAATAAAATGTCCTCCATATTTAGATCATCTGTGCATAGATGAAACTCTGGCAGTGGCTACTGCCAAAGCCAACATTCAGATCTTCTGAAATGATGATAGCAGTTGATTCTTTTATTTAACATAATGATTAAGTACCTGGTACACACCTCTGATGCTATTCGAGGCCCCAAATAAGGACCCCTGCTTTCGGGGAACTAACATTCTTATGTGCATGTGATGGGGGAGGGGAGGAACAATGAAGCTAAAACTGAACAATTAAATATGTAAAAAAAGATACATCAAATAGTGATAAGTGAGAAATATGAGCAAAATGAAAGTTGGAGACCTGATGGATAATGACTGGGAAGAGGCTAATTTAGACATCTAGAATACACAGAATTCAAAAGATTATCAGGTTGCGATCGCACAGCTAAACAGCCCCTGATTGCCTTGGCAAGAATATAAATGGCTTAAGACATGTTGGGTCCATATTTTTGAAAACTGAATCTAAATCAGGAGAAATAACGCTCTTCAGTGAACTTGGGAGCCCGGAGAGGCATCCCTGACATCAGCTGAGGATAATACGGCTGGCCCATCCTTTTCTCAGCCAAAAAAAACCTCATAAGCCAGAACAGATGAGAAAAATAATTTTTTTTTAAAAGATTTTATTAGGGAATTGAGGGAGGGAAACAGACAAGTTGCTGTCCTTTTGTTCTTCAGTCTAGTTGTGGAGGACTTTGCTTCACTGGCCCATGTTGGTATTATCATTGTGCTCTTCCTGGGTGAGGCAGTTGATCGCTGGCCATTGGACGGCCACTCATGGCAGCTCACAAAAGCTCACGCCTGCTGCCCACCAGCCCCACTGCAGCCTACGCCGTCGCTGGCGACTCATGGCAGCCTAGCTCCAGGTCGAGCTGTTGTTCACCATCTTAGCTGTAGAGGGCACAGCGTCACTGGCCCTCAAGTGGAATCCTAACAGAGGCCCTGCTGCTCAGAGCTGGCTTCCCAAGCCACTCTTAACCAACGCGCCTCTCGGCTAGCCCAGGAAAATAATTTTTAAAAAGTGCAGCCTCTTGTCAGTAAATCGTCCTCTTAGTGTATTAGTTTGGGCTATCTCCTGTTATTAGTCTGTCTTACATTTACTCAGTTGATTATATAACACTAATAATAAGCATATTGACACCCCCTCTTTTCCCAATCTTCATATGAATAGCCTCAAACCATCATCTTTCTTTCCTTTCCTTTAGACTTTGGGTTCTGAACTTACTTTAACTACATTCAGACTCTGGAACATGGAGGTTTCTGAGGTTACGTTTGAAAGATCTTTGAATGACAGGCTCCCTTTGGCCACACAGAATTTCAAGAGTGGAATAAAAAATGTGGCTTTAGTTCAAACTCCAGCAGCTCTTTTCACCTCAGAAATGGAATCTGGCAGTGGCTAGCCCCAGGGAATGTAAACAGAACCTTACCTGTAATTAACCTGAGGCTTCTCTTGTTCCCAATGCAAATGGAGTTATAATTGTATTTCTTTTAGTAGAAATGGAAAGCCTGTTTTCCAGAAGGGAGCTGGCAGTTGAATAGAGGACATGCTATCTGTCTAACTGTGACAGCTCCCTCCTATCTCCTTCTAGAAAACCTGAATGATAATAAAACTGGAGTTGCATTTGATGTAAGACATATGGTAATTACTATAATAATATTATCACCCGGGTTCTGCAATGGTTTTGTCAGTGCGGTGCAATTTCACATAGTGTCTGCGATAAAATCCCCATTTTTGGTTATTGATAGCAATGCTTTGTAAAATGGTATAGGTGTTTTGTGACAGCTGCAAAGTTCCTGCTTTATATCCAGGTAATTGGGTGGAGAATAGGCCTGCATGCTAAACTCGGAAGATGGTGAAGGCCAGGGAATACTGTGTATACTCTGGTAGGTATTAACAGGCTAAATAGAAGGGAAGCCTTTGCTAGTCTGTTCTTCTGAAACAATCCTGAATGGAAAAACTTAAAAAGGAAAGAAAGATAACCCCCCTTTAGAAAGGCTCTGTGGGGGTCTTAAGTCATTTTTTTTTTAAATTTTGACCTAATCAATTATATCATGAATCTGTAGGTAATATTTTAAGGTTATATACGGTATTCACAAATTAGACGAATTACTTTCATTTCATTCTGCTATTGATTGTTTCATAAGTCAGATTTTACTTTGCTTAATTGTTGACTTAATAGAAATTACTTCAGCATCATACGTATGTGGGCACGTAGTAAACACTTTGATTTATTTGTCACAGGAATAATTGGTTCTATAGGATGTTATCCTGAGCTAGCTGTATATATTCAATTTTACAGCTGCTTCCAGGGAACCACATATTGAAGACACAGCATGCTAAAATGCACTACTATAAATCCTGTTTTTGGAAATATGTGGGAAATAAATAATGAATAACAATAGTATGTCAAAGTGATTTTATTGCTTAGATTAATAAAAGGAAAATAATACCACTCCAGATAGGGGGAAAACTCATATTATGGACTTTTCCCTTTTTAATATCATCTCTTACACAGAGTTCATTTTTTCAAAATCCCACTAAAGACCCATAAAACAGTGAGCTCTATTCAGGAGTTATTATTGATGCATTAATGATCACTAGTGGCAATATTCAGTGAGTGTGGCATTGCATACTCTTATTGAATTCAATATATATGTGTGTGTGTGTGTGTGTGTGTGTGTGTGTGTGTGTGTGTGTGTGTAAAGGTGAAGGTTGGCAAATTAATTCTGCTGTGAAGTGCTAAATAACTAGAAGTAATGTTAATAATTTGGGAATGAAATTGGTGTTGTGTTAGTTGGTTATTATGATTTAAATTCCCTGGTTAATTGTTTTATGTTTTTTGTTGTTTTTGTAAAGGAGCAATTGCCCAGATGTTGAACATTTGAATTGTAAAGTTAACACAAAAACTAAAGACCTTTGTCCCTAACCTTTATAGCCATACATGTGGGATTTGTATAAAAGACCTCTAATCAGGTGGTAATTCAAATCATTTTGATGCAATCTAATTCAAGAATTATTATTATTAAATAGCTGAAAAGTCTAGAAACTTTCTAGCCCCTGAGAGTAGAGCCATGAACAAAATTTAATTCTGCACTTGTGAGCTTACAATTAATAGGTATGGATTCTGTGCCAGACACTGTGTATAATCTCTCAGGTAGAAGTGCCAATAACTCTTTGAGGCATTGTACCAATTTCTCACCAAATGAAGTTGAGACTCTGAGAAGTCGTTTGGTAGTTTGGGCAAGAACCAGGAATTGGCTCTTGTCTGACTCTCCAAGCACTCTGAACTTTCCCTCCAGGGCAGCAGAAATGTTATCTTCTGCAGAGATAAAGAAAAAAAATCCTGAATTTTTCCAAGGAAAAATAACAGGCAATAAAGACACCTCTAGATCAGTTGAAATTTTTGCATATATTTATCTGCTCATTGTATTATTTCTTTTTGTCATTTGTTCTTTAACTATTTTCCAGGGGCCTTAGTATTTTTACATTCATTTGAAGCTCATTATATAATTAATATATTACATCTTTGCTGTATGTGCTATAACTACAACTATGTCTATCACTTTCTTTACTTTGTTGGTACACAGATCTTAAAGCAAATATGTGATTCGATGTCTTTCATTTGAAGCAACAAATCTATCTTGAGATTGAAGGAGGAACCAAGCTTTCAGTGTATTTGGTTGTTCATAGTCTAAAATATAGTAAGGGAAAGGTATGCTCCAAAAATGATGGCTCATTTCTTCTTGTGAATGAGCCTTTCCCCTTGGAGAAAAGTTCATGGGCAAGTTTCATCGAAGGATGTTCTCTCTTTGAGACATTATGTGAATGTGCTATTGGAGTCTGAGGGAGAAGGAATCCTTTCTGTGGAGCAGTTCCCTTTGTGGGGTCAACCCTTAATTTAGGGAATATTATTATAAGGTAATTCAATAGTATTTGTGAGGTTGCCCAAGTGGAATAAATCTAAGACATTTATTTTCAGCTTTATAATCACTTTTATTTTGAAATTGTGTTAATTATTGCACTACTGATAATGAATCTTAGATACTAAAGATTGTTCTAAGGCCCATGGCAGAGATGAGGTAATGGGAAGAGCAGTGAACTTTGTACCAGAAGATGTGGATTTTCACTTACAAAGGAGAACGTGGACTGGATGATTCCAAGACCCCTGTAGGAGTATGCAATTCTAGGACCATTAGAAAAGTCTTTCCCTATTGATTGATTGATTGATTGATTGATTTGGAAAGAATTTATTGGGGAATTGGGGGAGGGGAACAGCACTGGGGAATCAGGGAAGGGGAACAGACAAGTTGCTGTCATTTTGTTCTTCAGTCTAGTTGTGGAGGACGTTGCTTCACTGGCCCAAGTTGGCACCATCATTGTGCTCTTCCTGGGCGAGGCAGATCAGTCACCCGCCTCTGGACGGCCACTCACGGCAGCTGCTGGCCGCTCACACTGGCTGCTCGCTACACATGGTAGCCCATGACAACCCACTGCCACAGGGGCTGCAGCCTACACCGTCACAGGCGACTCATGGCAGCCCAGCTCCAGGTTGAGCTGTTGTTCAGCATCTTAGCTGTGGAAGGCAGTGTCACTGGCCCTCATATGTGGGATCCAAACCGGGGCCCTCTGGCATCCCAAGCCAGTTCTTAACCATCACGCCACTTGGCCGGCCCATTTATTTATTTTTTAAAAAAGATTTTTATTGGGGAATTGGGGAGGGGAACAGTGTTGGAGAATTGGGGAAGGGGAACATTGTGTTTTTCCAGGACCCATCAGCTCCAAGTCAACTTGTTGTCCTTCAATCTTAGTTGTGGAGGGCGCAGGCTCAGCTTTAAGTCCAGTCACTTTCAATCTGGTTGCAGGGCGGGGAAAGGGTGGGTGGGTAGTAGTCCACCATCCCATGCGGAAGTCGTACTGGCAACCTTGCTGCTAAGAGCATGCACTCTCACCAGCTCAGCGGTAGCTCAGCTTGGGCGCAGCTCACTGGCCCATGCAGGAATTGAACCGGCGACCCTGTTGCTCAGAGCTTGTGCTCTTAACCAACTGAGCCACTCGGCCGGCCCTCCTTTTTTAAATAGAGACTATTTTCCTCTTTTTTATAACTCCTCTTTTTTCTTCTCCTTCCCAGATTTAGAGAAGTTCAAGAATTCAATTGTACATGTTGAGCCTTAGATATCCGAGTTGGCTTTCAGCTCTGTGGGTTTCAAGTCCAAATGAAAAATTATAACTGAAGGTACACATTGGAAAGTTGTTATTGGACAAATATTATTTAAAGTTATGGAAATAGACAACATAAAAAGCACATGAAGGGCCGGCTGAGTTGCACGATGGTTAAGAACTGGCTTGGGATGCCAGAGGGCCCCGGTTCGGATCCCACATGTGAGGGCCAGTGACACTGCCCTCTACAGCTAAGATGCTGAGCAACAGCTCAACCTGGAGCTGGGCTGCCGTGAGTCGCCGGCGATGGTGTAGGCTGCAGCCCCTGTGGCAGTGGGTTGCCATGGGCTACCCTGTGTAGCCAGCAGCCAGTGTGAGCAGCCAGCAGCCGCAGTGAGCGGCCGTCCAGAAGCCAACGACTGATCTGCCTCGCTCGGGAAGAGCGCAATGATGGTGCCAACTTGGGCCAGTGAAGCAATGTCCTCCACAACTAGACTGAAGAACAAAAGGAAAGCAACTTGTCTGTTCCCTTTCCCCCAATTCTCCAGCACTGTTCTCATCCCCCCAATTCCCCAATAAAAAAATTTTTTAAAAAAGCACATGAAATTAGAAAGATTCAGGATGGAACCCTGAAAAGACCCAATGTAATTGTCCTATAGAAAAGGAGCTGGGGCATCAGCCCAAGAACTGGAGGTGCCATTTGATTGCCCATGAGATGCAGAATTGATTAAGACATTATGGTCAGTGTCAAGAAATTAACAGAAAATAAATAAATAAATAAACAAATCTATAGTCAAATTAATACAATAATCAAGGTATTGGAAGGTCCATGTAATATACGTTATTGATATAATTATTGTTTGAATTCCTATGTAATTTAGAATTTAGAAGAAAGAGACCTCATATCCAGTGTTAAAGGGAAGGGGGATCAGGAAAGTATTGAAGAAGGAAATAATTAACCTGGGCCTAAAAGGATGATGGGAGAAACCAAAGTTGAAGACATTCCAGATAAAGGGGGAAAAACGAAGCCAAAGCAGGAGAAGGGCATAAATAAGAGATGTTCAGAAAGCAGTATAGGACTGAGTGGGCTCAGGCCAATCCTTATGTAAGTGAACTGAGGGCTGAAGATGGACGGGTAGATAGGGCCCAATTATGAAACCTTAAATGCCAGCTGAGGAGCTTTTTCCTAACCAGTCAGGTAATTGGAAGTCACTGAATGAATTTTTTTTTTGAATGAATGAATTTGAAGTAGATAAATTTGCTCTAGATCACCATTTAAAATGGATATTTGGAAATCATAAAAGTAGACAAATAATTTATAATTGATTAAGCATAATTAACTAAAGCTTGAACACATGAAGATTGAGAGAGTTTTCCTTTGGGTTGAAT
This sequence comes from Hipposideros armiger, assembly GCF_001890085.2. Lineage (NCBI taxonomy): Eukaryota > Metazoa > Chordata > Mammalia > Chiroptera > Hipposideridae > Hipposideros > Hipposideros armiger. Next base: position 2,775,420 of record NW_017731434.1, read on the forward strand.
GAGAAGGTACAACTGAAAGAAAAAGAAAAAGGCTAGAAAAGAAAGTGTTCTCTTATGTTTACAAGGTCATTCCATACTCCATCATCGCTTCCCTGGTACCTACAAGAAACAGAGATTCCCCCAAAGTCAATATTGTGTTTATTTTCCCAGGAAGAGGAATAAACATCCTCTGACTAAATACGAGATAGCTCCTCCTTTCTCTTTGTTCATGGAAGGATTTTGAGACAGAATCTGAAATCAGAGTGGTGTGGGAGAAATTGACAGGGAGTTCCCAGTTCCTAAGTCACCAGTGTTGTGTGTTCTATCCTTCATTCAGCAAATATCTACCAATCACCTTCTAAGTGCCATATGCTTAGAAAATCAGCCTCATCCACTGTTGATAGTCATCAGATGGAATGAATTTAAATGATTCCCAGGATGGTCTGACTATTTGTCTCCTCTGATCTGGCTGACCAATAACATTTGTCCACATAACTCATTCCCTCTGAAGAGCTAAGCGGATTCTGACGACAGTGGAAGTTGGAGAACAGCCAGTCTCATCTCTCAACTATTCACCTTACTGCCTATCTCTCAAGTCTCTCTGAGACCTCAGTGTACAAGATGCATTGGCACAAAGAAGAAATTATGTTAGTTCGAGGTTGGGGGATTTCTTCAGGCAAAAGATGAGGTCTTCAATGAGGGAAATGACAACAGAATTACATGCAGAACGGTCAGTTGTAAAAGCTATTTCAGAGTGAGAATCAATAGGACTTTGTGATCCACTGAAGGTAGAAGGTGAGAGAGAGTAGAGACTCAAAACTGACTCTGAAGTCAAAATTCAAATTAGGACCCAGGAAGAGAAGCAGTGTGTGTGTGTGTGTGTGTGTGTGTGTGTGTGTGTGTGTGTGTGAGTGGTGGTGCTGGTGGTATGGAAAGAGTAACTGTAAGAGGCTCATTTGGGGCACATTCCTTGGAGATGCCACATTGAGATGTTTTGTATATAGATAATTGAATATCATCTATCTCTCAGGAGGGTGGTATCGGATGGAGAATATGGGTCTGGGATCACTCCAGGAGGGGGTGTAGAACTGAGGTCCTAAACTGGCCCTGCAAGTGGTTTTTGTTTTTGGCTTGTCATTTGTTTTTGATTGCTATTTTTGATGTTTGACCACACAGGTTTTTTTCTGAAAGACATACGTTTTGCAAAAGCATGCACTACAAGACTTATGGGGGAAATAAGAATGAGGCAGATTACTCATCATCCATATATTTATAACCAGAACATTAACAAAAATTGCAATAAACTTATTAAATTATCAACACAATTAAAAAACACGTTAGAGTCCCAATAAAATTTTTTTTAAAGAAAATGATTTCTAGCTTGATGAAAGGTGGTGTAAGGAAGGGTTGAGCCTGCTGTGTTGTAGAGGAAAGAGCAAAATGCATTAATTAAGCAAACACCCAAGAGGCACTTCCAATACAAAGTACATGCACACTTAAAGGAAGAACAGGGACTGGATACATTCGGCTGGCTGGTGCACTTAGTGCTCAGCCGTTGTTACTTGTTGGTGCAAGACTTTAAGATGATGAGGAAAACCATCATGAATATCTACCAGATACTGATGCCAGTCCCATCATTACCAGGGGGGGGGCACATAAAAGAAACATGCATATTTTTCTCTGCTGACCTACCTGATGAATAATATTTATGCTTATAATTCATTGCTCTCAGTAAGGCTCCCTAAGAGATCAAACTGATATATTCCAATTTGAATACCATTAGGACTAGGATATTCAATACCATTTGCCACAAGTCTCCACCACTCCCTATTGTCTTACACCCCTGGTCTCCCATCCATATCATATTATATCATATCATATCATACATTTATGATTCTTGCATTGTCTCTATTGGATTTTGGTTTGCAGACCCTTAAGTAGAGAACAAAAGAACGTAGGGGAAAAGCTCACTTTTAAGGGCAGGCCAGGAACTAAAAACTGATCATCAGAGAGGTAGACAGAGCATCTGGACAAAATTTTAGAGCTGAAGCCAAAGCCCATGTGATATACGTTATTGATATTATAATTGTTTGAATCCCTATGTAATTTAGGATTTAGAAGAAAGAGGCCTCATGTCCAGTTTTAAAGGGAAAGGGGGATTAGGAAGTTCTGTCAGATTTCAGAAAAATAGAGTCACATGTATAAGATGCTGTGGAAGAGGTCCTAAGAGATCATTGGATTTATCAGTAGTCCAGCATTGATAACTTTGCTAAGAACAGGTTTTGCACAGAGTGATGGGGCAGAGCCAGGCTGCCACACCAGGGAAAGGGGACTGCACAGAGAATACTTGAACGTATCAATTTTAGACTGAAGAGACGTAGCTACTAGGGAGAAAAAGGAAGATGATTGAAGATGAGAGAACAAGATCAAAAGAAAAGACTAAATGAAACAACTCTCTAGAGAGCTTATTTCCATTCCATAATTCATAAAACAAATGTGGATTCATCTTTGTTTCATTTCTATCTCCTTCTGACCGGAAGTGTGATTTCTGGTAATATAATCACAGAATCTTCCCTGTCTCCCCGCTTCACACACACCCCAGTAACTGCTCTGTGTTGTTCCTCTGGAAAGATGCCTGGATGATGGTAGTTTCTACCAGGAGACATCTGATGACCATGCTTTTTGCCAAGTTGGAGTGAAGGGTTGACTCCCTGGAACACTAGGAATTGATGCAGGCCATTTCTGCTGTGACACAGCCCTGGAGGCAGTGAGCAGATAGATATTCAGGATAAGTGGACCCCCTTCATTACTGAGATATCGCCTGTCTCATTATGCTTAACATTTCAAACATTATTAATTATTTACATTTAATTATCTGCATTACTTAAGCATCCCAATTCCACAGCTAATGTTCTCAATGAAATATTTACTAAACAATCAACCCTCTTAGATTCCACAGAGCTAAATGTTTTCAATTTGCAGCAAATCTTTCCTCCAGGAGTCCTCCTTCGCATACTAGTGTTCTGGAGATGACTGCACTCGGGGTGCTTATGGCTTCAGCTGCAGCATCCTTTTTGTCTCAGGGACGCTCTGTCAACTCTAATGGGATGGATTGCCCTGCTCAGCATTAGTGTTAGCAGGTTGAGTGCCGTTGGGACACTCATGCCATCTCCCTTCTCATTTCTCTTCTGTAAGGTCTGGAAACGCATTAACAAGGAGCCAGTTCTGGTGATCGGAGAGCGAAACAACCTTATTTGTGGTCAAAAGGCAGAGGCGTGATGAAAACTAATCACATAGCTCCCACAAGAACATGGTCCCTCACACAACTGATGGGCCAGCCAGCTTTTCCAAAGCAAAATCAGGACCCACTATCAATGGGAATGTCATTTCTATCGCAAAGGCCAAGGGAAACAGGCTTATTCACCCTGGCGTCCCTGACACAGATACCCCACAGCTCCATGATCCTTTGTGGAGAAGGAGGGGCCCATGTTCAACGAAATGTGAGCTGCTTTCTGTTGGTTTTCCAGGAGTGGAAATAGAAGGAATTATGCTAACCTACCTATGCTCATGTGTGGGGTCTCCCTTGTCACCACTTATAAGACCACTGGCAGGGTTGATTATGTCATGTGTACAGCATAGTGGTTAAGAATGAGGGATATGATTAGACCTTCATTCATTCGGCTAGTATTTACTGATCACCTGCTATGTGCCAGGCACTGCACTGGGTACCAGAGAGACAAAAGCAAAGAAGACAGATGTGGTTACTACCTTCATGGAACTTATATTCCAGTGAATGTGAGACTCCGGGATTTGAGTCATGACTAGCTGAATGAGTTTGGATACATTAATTAACCTTTCCAGGCCTCGGTTTCCTTTTCTATACGATGGGAACAATCAGAGTACCTCCTTCATAGGGTGGTTGGGATGATTATCATTTACATACAAACACATGTAAAACTCAAAAGTTGTAAGATTTTTATAGCTGGCTTCGCTGCGTTGTTGTAGTTTAGTTATGCATGTGTAAGTTTCCCTAAAAACGTGTATTTGAGACATTTAACAAAATTATCATTTTAATTATGAGTATTAAATTTAAAATATTATTGCTGGGCACAGCTCTAGTTTAGGTAGCAGTTGGAGACAAGATACAGAAGATGTGACTATAGTGACCAGATCTTAGAAGGGATGGATTTATGAGTTTGAGTAATGGGTCAGACCATTAGTACATTACCTGGCATGAAATACATGCTAGTTGTTGTTAGTGTTATTATGATTATTAGGCCCTGAAGCCTCATAAGTAAATAAGACTGACATATGGAGCACCAGTGTGGTGCTTGTACATATCAAATAATTAATAAAAATTAGCTCTCTCTCTGTCTCTCTCTCTCTCTCTCTCTCTCTCTCTCTC
>NW_017731434.1:2779895-2791093 GCF_001890085.2 Hipposideros armiger
CTCTCTCTCTCTCTCTCTCTCTCTCTCTCTCTCTCTCTCTCTCACACACACACACACACACACGCACGCACGCACACATCAGTCTGCATTGTTATGGCAGGCTATTTCAAGCATATATTAAATGGAAGGGACCTGAGAAATGATGTAATCTGGCTCCCTTAGGATGATGAAACTTGAGACTGGAGAATAACTTGCCCAAGTGACTTAGTGAGTGGTAAGCTGGGAACAAAAAAATCTGGTCTCTGCCCCAGCTGGAACAGGTCTGCTATGCCCCACACTGCCTCTCTTCTAACTATTTGATCTTGTATCCAGTGACAATGATGATATCCACATCAAGTGGCAAATTGCAAACATCTTTCCTTTCATGCCAAGCTTAGTTACAAGCTTTGGATTGTACCAATTTTGCCTTCTCTGGCTCCTTGCTTTTCTGCCACCTGTCTTTCCAGGTTCATAGTGAAAATAAAACTCAAACACAAAAATCATAGGACTGACTTCACTGGATGGTTTCACTGAATGGCTGTGTCTTACTTATGCTTATATAGATTCAGTGAAAACTTGTTTGAAGCCTCAAAATATTAGCATTGTAATTGTGGGTATTACATAAAAATTGTCATTTACAGGGCACAGCTCTAGTTAAGTAGCAGTGGGAGACAAGATATAGACAACGTGGCTGTGGTGCCCAGATGTCAGGAATGACAGCTCTGTAAGCTTGGGTAATGGGTCAGCCATTTTGTAATTTATTATCACACAGGTCTCTTAAATGTTACCTTTGTGTGTTCTTAAATATCCAGTGCTGTGCTCAGCTATTTGCACTGAACATGTAATAGGCAGCATTCAGGAAAGTTAGTCAGCAGCAGCTCCTTCTAAAGTGAACCTGGACTTATCTTTGTATCATGTCTCTCATGCTGAGGAGTTCACACATTATTGTCCATTTAATAGGCATTGTCATCATTGACTTTTCATGTGAATACATAAAGCTCTGTTTAAACCCCACAATTTGAATTAGAAGAACTAGTTGCTATCTTCACTTGCAATAGTGGGTTGAATGGTGGCTCCCAAAAAGATATGTCCACTTCCTCATCCCTGGAATCTGTGACTGTAGCCATATTAGGAAAAATGCTTGTTGTAGATGTAATTTAAAATTTTGAGATGAGATCATCCTGAATTACAGGGGTGGGCCCAAAATCCACGGACAATCATCTTTTTTTTTTTTTGAAGAGTTTATTGGGGAATTTGGGAAGGAGAACAGCCGAGTTGTTGTCCATCAGTCTTAGTTGTGGAGGGTGCAGCTAGCTCAGCTCCAAGTCTGGTCACCATCCGGCCGCCCATTGGCAGCTCACGGCCGCTCAGCTCAAGGTGCCGTGTTCAGTCTTAGTTGTGGGTGGGCGTAGCCCACCATCCCATGCAGGAGTCCAACTGGCAACCTTGTTGTTAGGAGAACGTGCTCTAGAGCACGTTAGGAGCACCAGCTGAGCCATCCTCCCACCTGTTGGCAGTTCAGTTTGGGTGCAGCTCACTGGCCCATGTGGGAATCGAGCTGGCGACCGCGTTGCTTGGAGCTCTCACTCTTAACCAACTGAGCCACTTGGCCGGCCTGACAATCGTCTTTATACGATACAGAAGAGGAGAAGACACAGGCAGAGAAAAGGAGAAGACCATGTGAAGACAGAGGCAGAGATGGGAGTGATGCAGCCACAAAATCAAGAATGCCTGGAGCCACCAGAAGCTGGAAGAAGCAAGGAATGATTCTCTCCTTAGAGTCTGGACAGAGCTCTGCCCTGCTGACAAGTTGATATCAGGCCTGCCTCTAGCCTCCAGAACTATGAGAGAATAAATGTCTTTTGTGTTAAGCCACCAAGTTGGTGGTTAATTTCTTATGGCAGCCCCCAGGAAACTAATACATTTGCCAAGTACAAATCCAAGGCTCCTTGAATGAGAGGTGTTGGATGGGGCAGGTCGTAGAGTCAGCTCTGAAGAACACTAGTTATATGAGTGAAGAGATGAACGGGCCTCTGAGGCAGGCATGGCTGTACCCCCATGAGCGAGATGGAAGCACGCAAAGGCCTAATACCCAGGTTCTGGAGGAAGTATTAACATATTCCTCTGTATGGTGCTTTACTTCTGAAGAGCTTGCTTGTTTGTTTTCTCACCCATGCTTTCATTTTTCCCTTCCTCATGTGTATCTGAAGGAAGAATGCCCCAAATTTGCCATTTTCTCCTAACTGGTAGTATAAGAACAATTTGGACTTCAGAGCCAGGCACTTTAGCAAGCAATATTTCTTAAATTGTTTTCAACTATTCCTATTATTTACTTAAGCTAGCATTTATTTTTCCTTGACCATTCATTCATAGGCATCTGTCACATGACAGGTCAATGTTGTTTTATGATTAGGAAGTCCACTTAAGGGTAGATAAACTAGTCAAGCTGCACCCACCAGATTATTCTCCCAAATAATTGGAGCAGTTGGTATTCCTGATATCAATGACTGAGAGCAAATAGAGGAATGCCTACTAACATTCACACACTTGTGCATTCCTTCATCCGGTTTGCGGAGACGTTTGTTAAGCCCTGTGTATGCCAGGCACTGTTTTGGGCACAGAGTGCTCAGATGCACAGAGGGGACGTGGTGCTGCCCTCCTGGAGCTCTCAGCACAGCAACATATCTGGGTCTTGGCAGACTCTGGACTTGATGTTGCCTGAGTTCCCTTCTGGATCTAACTTCGTTGGTTTACTCTGATTCACTTCTCTTTCCCAGCCTGAATCCGAGCAACCTGGACTCCCAATAGAGTTCTGAAATTGATGAGAGCATCCACAGGACTGCTGGGAATATAGGATGATGAGTTAGGCAGGCATTTCTTCTCACCCTCCACCTCCACAGACAGCTGGAGTACCACTCCCCAACCTAAGTCAAGACAGAATTTGTCTCAAAATCTACAACATCCAATTTGCCCTGGATTTGTCACAAATACAGAGCAATCTGAAGACCCTCTAAAAGGCTAATTTGAGCCATCATAAATTCTATAGCTCTCTTATTTCTACCCTGAAGATTTAGTAATTTCAAATGGCATGGAATTTGAATATTAAAGAACATTGCATTCTTTAACAAATGTAGGATGTAGGTTTGTACATGCAAGGTGCAGCAGAATTGTGCATGCCCAGCAGGTAATTTATTTAGTGGTCATGTGTTGAGGAGCTCAAGTCCCAGTGGAGGCGGATCAAAAGAGAGGAGGTCCACGTGCCCCTAGTGCTGCTTTTCTTTCCCTAAGGCCGCCCAAGGCAATAGTTTTCATTCTGGTAGGACATGGAAGTGCTTCCCCTGATATACAGTGCCAGAAATCTTAAAGTAAAGGTGTCCCGGTTCTGTCCGAGGACGCTGGCAACAATTCCTTTGGAATTCCTTTCATTTTTTTAAAAGAGAGAAATAGATGGCTATTGTATCACTTCTATTTCTGTAGCTACTAGTTTATAGGTCAAGACGATCTGGAGCTAAGAAGTGTAATATCCATTACGATACAGCATGAAAACGAGAAAGTTCTGTTTGGTAAAGAATTTTTGTTCCATCACACACCCAAGAAGGATGAGTATAAAAGAGTATTTAGGGCACTGACATAAATTAGATTGTCCCCTCTCTAGCTCCCTTCTTATCCCCATAGTTATTTATTCTGCACCCCATACCTACCCCCCAAGAATGTGAGCCACTTGAAGGCAGGAATTTTTGTCCATTTGCTCATTGTGGTATCCCCAGGGCCTTGCACAGTCTGTCTGTCATATACTTGGTATTCAATACATATTTGTTGATAAGCAAATGAGTGAATGAGTGAATTGCAATCCAAAGAACTATCCTTCCAAAATAATTCATTTGTTGAAAGAAGCTACTGCATTGCTTATAAAGCAGCTTCCTTGATTACCATGAGATAGAGCTTGCGATTCTAGCACCCAGCTTAATAGCGTTGCTCTTCCATGAAAACTGCTTTCTGCTTCCCCACCCCCTTGCCCCCACCACCAGTTTTTCTTCTCCAGTATTTGTTTTGGATCTGTAGTTCTAGCTTTTTCTCCTCAGAATTCACCTGAAGAAAAACTGTGTTTTTCTTACATTTGAAGCTCAACAAATTGAGTAAAATCAACTTAGGTGAATATTTGGCCATCTTTTGAAATATAAGAAGCCTGGAAGCTCAAAAGAGATGGCCTCAGCTGCCTTGGGGGTGCTTAGCAGCTTGGGTCCAACTCATAGTGGTTCTCCTGGGAAATTGGGACTGACTCCGGATTCTCTCCTGGCTCAGTAGAAAGCCAGGGCAATGCCAGCCACCGGGTAAAATGGCTTTGGGGTGGGACACGCATGGTAAGAGCCTTACTGGCCTGAGTCCCATCTGCCATTCTAAGATGTTAGGACTCATCTAACTAAACCTGATAAAAGGTGTCCAGAGGGCCTGGGGTTAATGCTGAGTTGTTCTTTAAGCACAAGATTGATTATGGTTTCCAATAAAATGGATCTGTAATGCTGAGGTGATTTTTGAGGACAAAAAAAAGAAGATTAAAAAGGCTGTGTCAAAGGAGTGTTTTGATTAGACCGGCAGCATAATGTTAGAAAATGGAAAATAGTAGAAATGTAGGAGAAAATGTGCTTGGGGCATGTTCTCCTGGGATGAACAAAGGTTATAAATCATCCCCCACTGTTTCCAATTTTTCAAGTATGATGTTTCTACATTTGTAGACTGAAATTTTCTAAGTTGTGAAAAAATAACTAACACACAGCCCCATATAGTATTTCAGCTTATATTAATATATTTGCCATTTTTTTTAACTTTTGGAAGATATTTCATTTATCCTTTCCTGGATATGTGATGACCCTGTGCTTTACTTTCTCATGAAGGAGAGAGAATAAAACAATAAGCTCCTTGGTTTAGGAAGAACTAATTAGTAAATTTCCCTGCAGTTCCCCAGGCCTGTGGCAACTGATTTCCTCCCTGACAACTGAACTTTGTATCCCAGCTTCCATTAGTCTTAATAGAAGCCATGCGTTCGCTCCCCTTCACTGTGATACGAGAATATTTTTTCCTCTGAGGGGAATAATGGTTGTGAAGTCATGTAGGTATTCACAGAAAGAAAAAAATAGTCTTTTACTGTTGTTTTTATTGATTCCAGGAATGAGGCTAAGAGAAACCCTGCTCCATTTTACCGTAAATACTATTAATCCAGATGTGGGCACAGAAATGATTGATTTAAATTTAAAGAAGATAATGTTCAGAGTTTCCATCTAGACACAGATAAAACACAATTATCCAGTGACTGTTGCTAAATTTTGGAGTTGCTCTTTTGATTGCCTAAATAAAAGCTTGTATTTTCAGTGCACGAAATATGAAAAAAGGGGGTAAAAGCTACATTCCACACTTCTGATGTATATTAGATCCTGAATATACATACTTCACTTCCACCATTTTTTATTTATTCGTTCCTGACCTCATTCTCAAGGCAACTCGCCCATTTCTTCCAGCAAGTCCAGCACTAATATCTTATTTTAAGTAAGAAGTTTTCACTCAGAAAAATAGGTTGCCTTTTGAATTTGACAAAGTAGAGATTAGAATTATGGTGCTGTTTTAAGAGAAGAAACGAGGACTGATTCCCAATCTACGTAATAATTCAACAGAATTTAAGGCTGTCTCTAGCACTTTGCATTAGTGGCAAGTAATTACCTCCAACTGGAATGAAATGAGGGTCAAGAATGGTTTCAAACAATCAAGTGGAAATGTTACTTGCTTTATTGAACATGCTAATACAAAGCTGTATTTGGAAGAGTCAGGGAAGAAAAATGCTTCCAACCCAAATTGCCTTGTGAGCTTTTTTGCAAGAGTGGACCAGAATGGTTTGTAGATGATAAAAGGTTTAAAGTGTTTAGTTTTAACACATCAAATCACTTTACCTAGGAGTTTAAGTCATTTTGATTTATGTTTTTATGTCTGAATTTAATGATGCATCTATGTATAAAAGAATAAGCACACATATATTTTCTGTATATGTAACTTACCTGTTTTCAAATGGGTTTGCCTAGCTCTGAATGGATAGGTTGGCTTCCTACCAGATTACCAAATTAATTTAAGTAGATATGAACTATATAATTTTTGTATGTGCAAGTACTAGCTGAGTCTGGTGTCCTCTTGTGAAATACTAGGCTTACAAAACATACCTATCCAAACTCAAACACATGTTTATTTATTCAGTCATCCATGCTTTGCTTCTTTTTTTTTTTCTTTTTAAGATTTTTTTTTAATTGGGGAATTGGGGGAAGGGGAACAGACAAGTTGCTATCCTTTTGTTCTTCAGTCTAGTTGTGGAGGACGTTGCTTCACTGGCCCAAGCTGGCACCATCATTGCGCTCTTTCCGGGTGAGGCAGATCAGTCGCCAGCTTCTGGATGGCCGCTCATGGCGGCTGCTGGCCGCTCACGCTGGCTGCTGGCTACACACAGTAGCCCATGGCAACCCACCTGCCGCCGGCGACTCACAGCAGCCCAGCTCCAGATTGAGCTGTTTTTCAGCATCTTAGCTGTAGAGGGCAGTGTCACTGGCCCTCATATGTGGGATCCGAACCGGGGCCCCCTGGCGTCCCAAGCCAGCTCTTCACCAATGTGCCACTCAGCCGGCCCAGTCATCCATGCTTTTAATCTTCATGGCCAAGAATTCAAATTCATAACAATAATTTATTTATTAGCAAGATTATCTTTGAAAACAAAAAAGGAACCAGGTCCAGAATTCATGAATTGGCTTTTTTATATTATTAGACATTAACCAAATTTTAGAATGAATATATCCTATGTATCTAAGTTGATGATAATATAAATAATTCTGGCCTAAAAGCTATATCTTGTAGCATTTTAATAAGTTTTCTCTATCATATAGCAGGAAGTAAGTAGAAATTAAGCTCTTTGAACTAAATAAATAACTTCAAATGATAGATTTGTTAAAGTTTAAATTAGATCATGATTGTTAAAAAGTTATAAAAGTATTCAAAAACCATCTGAAATATTTAATTCACTTAAAAAGTTTTATCTGAAAAGGGTTTTTTTCAGTACACATTAAAACAAAAAAAGAACAATTAGGAAAAACTAGGACTTTGAAAATGTGTTCAAGCAGAAGAGTAAATTTGGGCATGTGTATAAATTCTTCTCACATCTCTCTGTCTTGTGCCAACACATTCATATTGCTAAGCAAGACCAAGAGGATCTCCAGACAAATGCACAATTTTTAATCCTATAGAAGTTTCTGTCTTGTATTCTGCCCTCTATCCCCCATCCTGTGTCATCTTCAGTTGAAACAATTTTGATAAATCAGAAGAAAAGTCAGGGCAGGTAGACTATGCTTCAATAACAACAGCAACAATGAAAAACCCAAAGAGAAAATTGTTTAACACACCAAGGGGTTATTTTGCACTCACTCAAAGTGCAAAATGAATCGGACGACCCTCTTCCATCTTGTAGCTTGCAAGGTTGCTGTGTCAAGAAAAGACAGAGTTAGAAGTTTGCTCCAAGTGTCTGGAAGAGCCAGGTTTAGAAGCGCCTCATGACACTTCCTCCCACAGTTCATTTGCTCATAAGTCAGCTACCTTATCCCAACCTCATGCAAGGGAAGTTGGGCAGCGTGAAGCCACCAAAAAGATGAAGTGGGACTTACACTGTCTTTGCCATGAGAGACTTTCTAACTCCCTTAAGCTCATCTCACATTAGCAGTCAGCTCCTTGTATTCTCTCCTCGGAACTCAAAGTTCCTCCAAAGAGAGAAAACTTTCCAGAAAGAGAGATTGAATGAGAGCACTAGCTCTCAAACCAAGCCCCAGGAGCATGGAATTCCAGAATAGTACAATATTTCAGTGTTAGATATTCCAAATCACCCTGCACATTATTTTTTTAAAGATTAGAAAGAAAGAGAACTATTGAAATAAGTATATATGCTTACACTATTGAAATAAGTAAGAATAAAAATAAGAATATACTTCCCACTCAACTTCCCTTCCTCCCATATACCTACTCACACTGTGGTGAATATGATAAAGTGTATGTCTAATATCCTTACTGCAAAAACATATCAAGAACCTTAAACTACCTTAAGCTTAAGCTACTCATTATCAACTTTATCTTCATTTCTTAAAAGGTAGCTATTGCTGAGCCATTTCATACTCTACTGGATATTCTGTGACACTGTGCTCATCAGCATGAGTGACACTTTCTGGACTCATCGAACCAACATTTTGAATGTATTTCAAGTGCTGGGCCTTGTGCCAGCTTGATCCAGAGGCTACACTCCTCTCGAGGAGCTCATGGTCCAGCGCTGCCTTCTGAATGAGGGCAGATACATCTCTGAGAACACAACCATTGTTTTTTGTAACCCATGCCTTGAGGTGTGTCGCTGAGTCTGTGCTAAGCCATAAAAAGAAAAGGGCCTCTGGGGCACCAGTTTCTTACTGCTCCCGAATAATCACATTTAGAATGGGGTGGTACATATATGAAAGACAAAATATTTGCTATTCTCGTGGAAGTTAAGAGACTTGGAATTAGGTTTTCCCAAAACCAATTTCAATTCTTTCCAATAGTCTATCTATTAGACTTTGTTTGAGAATTGGGGGTGGAGGGGTAGAAAAAAGGACAATGATCTGAAAATTGCTTGTTGGGGCTGACTTTTGCCATCAGAGATGTTCCTTGCCCGTGATGGGTGCGGCTGGAGTGGGAGCCAGAACTCCAGAAGGTGGGCTTCCTAGACCCAGATCTTTCATTAAGTAGCTCAGTGACCTTGGAGGAGTCTTTGGGCCCCTCTGTGCTCATTTTCTCAGGTGTAAAATCAAATGCTTGGACTAGACAAGCTTCTCCCAGCTGCGACACCCTGTTATTTTGGGCATCTGTGCTCCTGGTTCTGTAATTAAAGTCACCAGCCCTGTGTCATACAGGGTCTGCAGAGAGGATATATTGGAGCAGTGTCACCAGGTTGATCAACCCTAGAGGCAGCCCTCCCACAGTGACTTGCCAAGAGAAAAACCATTAGACACATCACCTCAGGAACTCTTTGGCATTGATTTTCTTTTCCTACAACTTCCACATGCTCACTATGGTCACAAACTGTAGAAGAAAATAATCCTTCTCTAGCTAGTAAAGCCACAGAGTAGAATGTCTGGGTATCTTTTCACCCACTAATACATCACTGAGACAGCCTTGCCAAAGGGGACTTAGCCCACGGCTGAGAGAGTTCATGGGTTTAGACAGAGGGAGCTGTAGACGGCAAAGTGCCGCCTGTCACTGGGACCCCAGCCCAACCCAAGGGGACTTGTCACGCAGCATTGTGGAATTATAGACTGTTAGAGCTTCAAAGAGGCTCAGTCTTCTCCCTATGTTCAAACACACTTTGCAGATGTGGGAACCAAAATTCAAAGAGGTTGACTAATCCAAGACCATGAACAGTGGGCAGAACTGAAATGAAAACCTATATCTTTTGTCTCTTGACTCACAGGCCCATGCTCTTACACCATACTGTGCTAGAGAATTCAGATATACACTTACTAAAATCTGAATATGGTATCAAGAACATTAAGATGATAGTGTAGTGCCATTATTGGAAATGCTATATACCACCTATTTATATCATATGTCTATCATATGTTTTATGCACACTCCATTTCTTGAGCAGTCAACATTAACCAGACACTGTGCTAATCATTTTATATACCTTACCTCTATTTTTAACAAGAACTCTGTAAGATCTAATTAGTTGGAAAGTTTGACCTCTGACTAGTTCATGGCCACCACAAAGGGACAATGAGTGTAAAACATTTGGTAAGTAAAGACCCCAATGTGACTAATCTTAGTAACTGCCTGCTATAAATTGTGCTTTTTTATTTTGTTATAGAAAAAAAAGGAAAAAAACATTAGAAAACTTATAAACTTGGTGTCTAAAGTAAAAGCAAAGTGGAATTGACCCAGCCCATTGTGAGCTTATTTTCATGGGAGAAACCAGGCCATTTTCTTGGAAAGTCAATGGGCTCTACAGTTGTAACAGGTCATTAAATCTGTATATCCACAAATATGAATATGTTGTGTGTGGTTCAAATCAGTCTCCCAGAAGCAGGACATCTGCAAAAGGTAAAAGCCTGTTACAACACGATAACCTACATCCCACTTTAAAGAGGAGTGGTGATTTGCCTCCACTGAAGTAAAAACCAAAAGAGAAGACTGGGTTGAAACCAGGGCTCTCTTGGTAAATGTTTAAACACTGGCTCTCTTTAAAAATATTCATTTAGACATGCTTAAGTTTATTTTTAATTTTACTAATATAAAGGTAGCACACAATTTACAAATAATGATAAAATATGCAATACTCTTTGTTAGAAATTCCGTATAGCCCATTGGTTCTTGCAAAATGGTTTCATTGATGTTTGCAAAATTCTTGTGTCTGTAGCCAACCTGTGGTTGCAATTAATGAATGAATGTAGTTCTGACGTGAACGTGGTTGATATATTTGGTTACTTAATGAGTAAGATGAAAGTGAAACAAAAAAGACCTATGTTTGAAATTCACCCACTCTTCAATGACATGAGTGACTTCTCTGCTGAATCAAACAATTTTCAAATAATAAAAGACTTGTTTCAATTTTATGCTATTCATGATATAATGGTTACAGACATGACACACTTTCGAATTTAATCTATAATATTAACATGTTTCCATTATTTTCTTAACAATCAACAGCATAATGAACCAAATTCTGATCTGTAGAGTTTGCTTATTTCTGTAACAAAAATACTCCCTTATGACTGGTTTCCAGCTTCGAATGAGATACCACTGAGTGCAGAGTAGAGAAGAGAGGCACAGTAGCCGACCTTACATGATGTTTCCTCTGGTGTGGACTGAATGTTTATGTCCCCCTAAAAGTCATATGTTGAAGCCCTAATTCCCAACGTGATGGTATTGTGAGGTGGAGCCTTTGGGAGGTAATTAGGTTTAAATAAGGTTGTGAAGATGAGACCCTCATGATGGTATTAGTGTCCTTAAAAGAAGAAAACTGAGGGCCAGCTGAGTGGCGCGATGGTTAAGAACTCGCTTGGGATGCCAGAGGGCCCCGGTTCGGATCCCACATATGAGGGCCGGTGACGCTGCCCTCCACAGCTGGGATGAAGAACAAAAACGACAGCAACTTGTCTGTTCCCATCCCCCCAATTCCCCAA
>NW_017731434.1:2792734-2859123 GCF_001890085.2 Hipposideros armiger
TGCTGTCCTTTTGTTCTTCAGTCTAGTTGTGGAGGACGTTGCTTCACTGGCCCAAGTTGGTATTATCATTGCGCTCTTCCTGGGTGAGGCAGATTAGTTGCCGGCCACTGGACAGCCGCTCATGGTAGCTCACGGCAGCTCACTGCAGCCCCACTGCAGCCTAGCCGTCGCTGGCAACTCAACTCACCGCAGCCCAGCTCCAGGTGGAGCTGTTGTTCACCATCTTAGCTGTAGAGGGCACAGCATCACTGGCCATAATGTGGGATCCAAACCGGGGCCTCACTGCTCAGAGCTGGAATCCTAAGCCAGCTCTTAACAATGCACCACTAGGCCAGCCCGCCCTGATACCTGTGATTTTAATTTGCATTACTTAATGAGGAACAATGGTGGATATCTTTTCATGTGCTTATTTGTTACCCATATCATCTCTTTGGTGAAATGTCTCTTTATATCTAATTCCCATTTACTAATTGGATTGTTTGTTTTTTTGCTTTTGAGTTTTAAGATTCTTTATATTTTCTACAATAAGAACTTTGTCAGATATGTGGTTTGCAAGTTTCTTCTCCCAATCTATAACTTGTCTTTTCATCCTCTTAAAAAGGTCTTTTGTAGCATAAAAATTTTTAATTTTGATGAAGCTTAATGTATCCGTGTTTCCTTTTATGGATCATGGCTTTAGTGTCATGTCTAAGTACACCTCACATAGGTTTAAATCTTGAAGATTTTCTCCTATGTTTTCTTACAAAAGTTTTAAAGTTTTACATTTTATATTTAAATCCATGATCTATTTTGAATTAATTTTTTGTATGGTGTGAGGTTTTACGTCAAGGTTCATATTTTGGCACATGGATGTCCAATTGTTCCAACACCATTTGTTAAAAAGACTATATCCTTTTTCCACTGAAATTTTCTTTTTTTCTCATGTAATTTCTCATTGTAAGTTTAATTTTTAATGATGGCTGTGCTTAACATCCAGCTCACAAACTTTCTGAAAATTTTACAAATTGGTTCTGGGAGCCAGTGTAGGCTAGCTCCAACACACTATTGGTTTAAACTGTGCTACATGGTTTTGATTAGGAAGGCGGAAACAAGTCATAGGGATGATTAACGATGGTAAGTGTGTGTAAACACTGAAATATATAATATAAAACATTATAAGAGCATCAGGGCCCAGAGGAGGCATTAGCACCATCTTGCAGAAAATTAAAACTCAGGTTTGAAACTCACACTTTATTAGCTTTGGGGAAAGGGAGCAAAAATTGACTGTAATTCATGCTATTAATTTGAAATTGATAAATTAATAGGTTTCCTTCAAGTTAATTGAGTGACCAGGAAGCTTGGTAGGACAATCATGGCCTCTATGGCTAAATAAAGCTGGACCTGAATTTTGGTTCTGACATTTACCAGCTTTGAGGAAACACACCATTGACCTTTAGTTTCCTAGTGTTAAAATGAAGTAGAGGATGGGCCGGCCGAGAGGCGTGATGGTTAAGAACTGGCTTGGGACGCTAGAGGGCCCCGGTTCGGATCCCACATATGAGGGCCAGTGACACTGCCCTCTACAAAAAAAAAAAAAAAAAAAAAAAAAAAAAAAAAATGAGGTGAGGAATCAAAAGCTGTGCTCATTAATTTAAATAGTGCTTGATAAATTCCAGGCTAGTAGAAGGGGTTGGGGATACAGTATGAGGAAAATCATCATGTTTTTGGTCCTCAAAGAACTTATGGTCCAGTAGAGAGCTGGACAGTGAACAAATGAGCACATTAGTAAAATGGTATTACATTTGTGATAATTGGCATAAAGGGGGGAAAAAAGCAGGCACTATGATTCAAACAGACAAATCAAAAACCCAGCACAGTTTCTAGCACACAGAGGTTGCTAAGTGGTAGCTATTTTTTTATTAGTATTATTACAGATTTGTGTGAGATCAAGCAGAGGTTTGGAGACCTCACCTGAGAGCCTGACTACCTGTCATTTATGTTGCATATTGTAATGCCCAGTTTGTATGTGAGGTTGAGTTGGATATACTTGAAGGGTCCTCTCCTACTATAAGAATCAGTGACCATTTACAGAGATTCAGATAAATTTAGCAATCAATATGCCAGTCCCTAAGTCATATCCTGTATATATTTATATTTTTTAATAACATTTCTACCATACTCCGTAGTCATTGTGTCCTTCTGCGACCTGGACTAAATTATGAAAAAGTACTTAGGGAGCTAGAATCCTGAATCCTGGGCAATGAGATGACTGCTGAAGTGTTTACCAATTTTATGTTCCAGTATACACATTGGGTTTTGTTTGGAAGTAAGTTATTGTTAATCAATGCTTTTTTGTCATCAAATCCATAAATCCACATTAAATAAACATCCAAAGCTGTTAATGTCCTTCTGCTTTCCTGCTTGACTTTCTATATTTTCATCAGAATAATTCACTAAAGTCAATGTTATATCGTTTTTTCTTTTTTTTAATTGGTTTTCTGCTAAGTCTCCTCTGACTTACTGAGCAACCAGCCCCAGTGTCTGCTGCCTGGGTAGGATGAGGCTGAGGCAGGGGCTATGGACGCATCTGGGCACTTCTGTTTCTTGGCTCATGTGCTTTAGTGTTATTTTTTATTTAAATATAAGTGACATAAAACATTATAGTAGTTTCAGGTATACAACATAATGATTTGATATACGTATATATGTATACATACACACAATAAGTCTAGTTAACATCCATCACCATACATTGTTACAAAATTTTTTCTTGTGATGAAATCTTTCAAGATCTACTTTCTTAGCAACTTTCAAGCCTACAATACAGGATTAATGACTATAGTCACCCTGCTGTACATTACATCCCCAGGACTTATTTATTTTATAGCTGGAAGTTTGTACTTTTAACCCTCTTCACCTATTTCACTGAGGCATTTTTTAAATATATATTAGTGCTTTTTAATGGACATTTAATTGGTTTAGGGGTTGTGTTAGTTTTCTTCTGCTTTGCAGTTTTTGAGGGTAAAGAATTTTCAGTCACTGAAATATTTTGATTCTCATTTTCCAAGGTCTTAGAGTGACTTTTGGGAATGCTATCTGCTGTTTTCACTTTGAATTATCTTGTGTTTTCCTAGACCAACAATAACAGGTGATTTTGTATAGACAGGGGTAAGACTTTTGGGAGGCTCACATGGTTTCTTAGTTCAGGAGCACTGTCTTGTGTTGATATAGTGAAGTGCACTTTCTTTAAAATGGATGATGATGATGATGATGATGATGATGATGTGTGTGTGTGTGTGTGTGTGTGTGTGTGTGTTGATGTCTTCTCCTTTTCTGAAGGACCCTTCATCTCAAACACTTGCTTCCTTTTCCTGCTCCACCACCTAGCCTCCTGTCCTCTCCCAGAAAAGGTACCTCTCCAGGACTGCCACCTGGGGACCTGTGCACTGTCAGGTGTGTCCCCAGTAGTCATGATAGTTCTAGGGCCTGCAGCCTCTCCTCTTTCCCAAGCATTCTCCACCTGGTTCTCAGCTCCAACAAGGACTTCAGTGCTGGCTTTGCAGGTTCCAGGTTTTTATTGCATTTCCTCTGTGTAAATTTAGGTTTGTAGTATTCTCTGTCTTCTAGTTATACTGGAGACAGGGGCTATGGTGGATTTATTTGTTCTCTGTGTTGATCAGTGTAGACCTTGGAGGACATATGTGGAGAAATCCTTATTTAGTTAATGTATAGAAACTTAAAGCCTGTATATATTCTTATTTTCTTGGTGTTTTAATATGCATACAATTACATATTTTGCATTTTTAAATGTATCATGGCAGCATAGTATAATGTCTATATTTTTCTCTTTTTTGTGGTTTGTTTTTTACATTTAACTCTTTAATTCTTCCGTAAGTATTCCCTGTTTTTGGTGTGTTTATCTACCCCTTCTACTCAGGCCTACGGGCACAGTAGAATATGAGGAATCATGGCCTAGTTTGCTTAGAAATGGACAGATGCTTAGAGAAATGAAGGGCAAGCTAGGGTCCTGTCCAAATATGGTTGATGCTTTTTGAAACACGAAATGGACAGGAGCCTGGGAAGGCTTGCTTGTACATTTCTTACAGAAGTGGAGTGCCAGACTCTTGGCACTTAGGGCTCTCATTTCTGCTGAGTTTTCTGAGGACCAACTGCCCTTCAAAGTTGGCTGCTCATCAGATTTCTCAGAATAGCTTTGTGGATTGTCACATTCTTAGTCACTTGTTTATGTCCCCAATTCTTCATTAAGATTTAATCTTCTCATGAGCAATTACTGGTTTCTTCTCTCCCAGGGCACCTTGCTGGAACCTTGCCCAAAGCAGGTTCTCAGGGACTGTTCTATCACCTTTGAAAGCCTCTACCTTGAGGTCACAGGAGTGTTAACATCAAAAGCGATTTATTTTTCTTTGGAGACTGATAAGAAAAGAAAGGCACCTAAACAGAAATGAGTATAGGAGCACTTGTATGCTATTCAGCCTCTCGGAGACCAACTGTGTAACATGCTAAGCCCTCTTGATTTTAAGAAGTGATGAAAAAGCAAGGCCATCTATAGTGCCCTTTTAAATATATGTCATATATGTTATATAATATATATTTAAATATATGTTAAATGATATATTATATCCAACAACAGCCACCCAAGTAGCTTCCTGGGCGTTGCCCATAAAGTACTTTTGGGGGGATGAGATTAGGAATTGGATTAAGAATCTCTGTATTGCAAATTTGAAAGGTCATCATACTTTCTTAAAATTCTATGAGTTATCCTTTTACAGTTGTTATTCATAGTACATACATGTCCCTGGGAAATGAAAAAAAAGAAAGAGAGAGAGAGAGAGAGAGAGAGAGAGAGAGAGAGAGAGAGAGAGAGAAAGAGAGGGAAAGAAAGAAAGGGAAAGAAAGACAGACAGGCAGAAGTAAAAACTGAATGTCACCTTCCCTTATATAAATCCTTCAATAGTTTTTCTTGTTTGGGTATAAAGAACAAATACATAGGGCCCATAACATCCTACATTGTCTGCCCCATACCTGCTTCTCCACCATCATCTGTCATCCCAAATTCCTTGCCCTCTGTGCACCCATCACACTGACCTCATTTCAGTTTCTTAAACATTCCATTCTTCTTTCCAGAGGATGTGTGCATATATTGTTCCCATTCCCTGGCTGTTCCTGTTCCCTTGAATGTATTTATCCTACCTTCCCCTTAGTCAATGCTTATATACCTTTCAGATCTCAGGTCAAATATCTCTTCTTCAGAGAAGTCTTCCTTGAAAGTCCCATCACACATTCTCATAGTAACTTGTACTTCTGGAGTAATTCTTGCAGTTACAATTTTACTTTTTTTGCAAGGTTATTTCACAAACAATGTTTTCATCCTCCACCAGACTATAACTTCCATGAATGTAGGAACAGAGTTTATTTTTGCCACCATTGAATCCTGTGTGCCTAGAACAAAGGCTGATCCCCAGGAAGCACTGAATAAAATTTTTGTTAGACTCATGAATGAATGAATGAATGTAAAACAAATGGTGAGGGCTTACTGTTCAAAATGAAACAAATACAGTATTGAACAATCATTTCATCAGATAGACAGTTAGCTGATTAAAAGTAATCATTATTTGGTAACCTCTGAAAACAATGCTAAAACAACTGAACACACTCATAGCCTGAGAGACAGACAGAATAACTAAGAGACAAAGTTGAGGAAGAAGGTTGAAGGAAACATGATAAAAAATTCAGAGCTACTTCCAGGTTGTGTCTGAAAGCGCGGTATTCATTTCTAGTCACATCACTGCCGCAAGGAGTTTAAAGACACAGTGAAGAGAAGAGCCGGGGAAGGGCAGCCTGGGTGATCTCAGATCAAATGTCTAGCAGCCCACAGAAAGTTTTAGAGACTTACAGTGGAAAGTCAAGAGGGCTTAAAGGAGATGTAATTATAGATCCGAAGCTTAATCTGTGTGTGTGATAATGTCGCCTACTTTCATTTCAACAAAGATCTGTTTATGCAATGCAGATCCTAGAGTGGAGGTCCAGAAAATTCAAAACAAATTTATGAAGTGTTTTTTTTATTATTATCAATAGCGAATAAAGGTCCTAAAGGCATATGATAATGTTGAGTATTGAAGCTGACATCTAAGGATAAAGCATTCTTATATCTGTGAATAAACTCTCTCTCTCTCTCTCTCTCTCTCTCTCTCTCTCTCTCTCTCTCTCACACACACACACACACACGTTTATTGTAAGAAAAGTATAAAAAATAAAGAATATAACATAGAGATAGTGTTAATTTGATCTTTTAAACGAAAATACTTCATAGTCACCTTGCATTTTAATCAGCCTTTTTTCCCTTAGCCTAAAAGAAAGAAAAATAGGTCTGTTGTTTTCCACTCACTAGTGCATTTTATTGACTCCAAAAGTAAAGTGAGATTTATAATTTCTTACTATTATATTTACCAAGGACTTTGAAGAAATAGCTGAACATTGACTTTTTTAATAGAATTGTTTATGTTATACTTCATATGGGTAATAGAGATGGAATTGGCTTCTTTAAACATAGTTCTTGAAATATGTTTCTTCCATCTTATGGAATATTTGTGCATAGGATTGTTAGGGACATTTTTAGAAGACCTGGTAAGAATAGAGAAGAAGAGAGTTGGTAGTATGACTAGGAACAGAACTAAGGAAGGACTAAGGCGGGACAATGAATATGTTACCTTAGAATTCCTTGCCTTACCAAAGTAGAGCAATATTTCCCATTAACTAATTACTTATCACATTAAATAGTGTGGCTAAAGGCTCAAACAGATTTTTTTTTCCAGCTAGGAGATAAACCAATTTTAACATGACCAGCCAATGATTTATTGATAATAGGCTATGATCATACAGTTAGTGCTCTGGCTAATCAATTGCTATGCCTTTACAACCATTCCTGTTAGAGCAGATATGGGTCTGGCTACAAACCACCATGGAATTGTGCATCACCAAAGACTTGAGTTGGTCTGAATGTCTTTGGCCTTGAGAAGAGATAATAAGTAGCACTAAGCAAGATGAGGACTAAGGAACAAATTCAGGACAGCCTGAACTGAAGAGTGGGGTGTCTTCATTACAGGATGGCCTAGTTTAGATGATTATCACATAGAAGAGTGGGTTGGGGACCTAATTCAGTAGGTAGGTAGGTAGAAGCTACCAGAGGCATTTAGACTCTCAAAGGCAAATGAATACTGTATGTCCTTTTCTCTCCATTTCCACATTTATCTATGTGGTAGGCAGAGTAAAAGCCCACAAAGATGACCTAATAGATACCCTACTCCCCAGAACCTGCGAGTATGTTACCTTAGAATGCCTTACTTACCTTACCAAAAGGGACTTGACACATGTGATTAAGATTAGAGACCTTGAGATGGGGAAATTATCCTATACTACCCAGGTGAACCCAACCTAATCATAGGAGTCCTTAAAAGGGGAGAACCTTTCCCAGCTGAAGTCAGAGTCAAACGGAGATGTGACTACAAAAGAATGGTAAGAAAGATGCAGCATTGCTGTTTCTGGAGGTCAGGGGCCGGGAGCCAAAGGATGTATGTTGTCTCTAGAAGCTGGAAAAGGCAAGGAAATGGATTCTTTTTGGAGCATCCAGAAGAGAACACAGCCCTGCCAACTCCTCAGTTTTAGCCCAGTGATACCTGTGTCAGCTTCTTACCTGAGAATATAAAGTAATAAATTGTGTTGTTTTATGCCCTTGTTTTTGGACATGGATGCATGTTGATCCACTGAGATAATCATATCATTGATTTTTCTTTTTTACACTGTTAATAAGGTAAATTATATTAATTAATCTTTGAAATGTTAAAACAACATTGTGTTCCTAAAATAAACTTTATTTGATCATGAGGGTGTGTGTGTGTGTGTGTGTGTGTGTGTGTGTGTGTGTGTGTGTGTGTATGTGTGTGTGTCTTGCTAGATTCAGTTTGCTAGTATTTTATTAGGATTTTTACAACTAATGTCATGAATGAAATTGTCTAGTAATTTTCTCTAGTGTTTTATGTGCTGATGGGATTAATTCATTCACCTGGTTATGCAACCAGAACCAGACCGTTTTAATTATTGAAGCTTTAGAGAATTTTTTTTTTGATTCAGGCCAGGAATCAAACTGGTGACCCTGTTGCTGAGAACTTTCACTCTTGACTGAGCTCAACTGAGCCACTCGGCCGGCCCTAGAGAAATTTTAATTTTTAGTAAAGCTAGTTTACCCCTCTTGTTTGTTTCTTGCTGATTCTAGTTGATAAAGTTGAAAATCAGCTTATCTGGTTATAAGGACAAAAAACATGTTGGTGTTTTTATTAAATTTCTATTAAATTATAAATTAGGGAAAATTGACACCTTTATGATTTTGGATCTTCATATCAAAACATGTAATATGCCTGTTCATTGTCTTGTTGCATATTCTTTATACCTGTGGCTTTTAGTGGCTTTTTTTAGTGGCTTTTTCCCCCAAATAGAAGTCTGCAAATTTTCTTGGTAAATTTATTCATAAATGTTTTATTATTTTTGTTGCTGTTATAACCAGAGTCTTGTATGAAGGCTGTTGATTTCTGTGTATTGGTTTTATAAGATAATACATTACTGCATTTCTTTATTGCTAATATCGTTTTTAAAATATAAAATCTTATTTTCTGCTTTTCAATTTTTACACCTCTCATTTTTTCTCACAGTAATTTTATGAGATTATAAACCTGGTACATTGTTAAATGATAATGCTAATACTTCATATCCTTTGCTTGTGGAGATATTTCTAATGTTTCTCCGTTAAGGACAACGTTGTCTTTGGGACAGAGATAGCTACATTATATCATGCTAAGCAACTAGCCATTGGTTACTGTTTTGTTGAGTATTTATCAAGAATGGATTTGGGGGCCGGCTGAGTGGCGCGATGGTTAAGAACTCGCTTGGGATGCCAGAGGGCCCCGGTTCGGATCCCACATATGAGGGCCAGTGACACTGCCCTCTACAGCTAAGATGCTGAACAACAGCTCAACCTGGAGCTGGGCTGCCGTGAGTCGCCGGCGACGGCGTGGGCTGCAGTCCCTGTGGCAGTGGGTTGCCATGGGCTACCGTTTGTGGCCAGCAGCCAGCGTGAGCGGCCAGCAGCCGCAGTGAGCGGCCGTCCAGAAGCCAGTGACTGATCTGCCTCGCTAGAGAAGAGCGCAATGATGGTGCCAACTTGGGCCAGTGAAGCAACATCCTCCACAACTAGATTGAAGAACAAAACGACAGCAACTTGTCTGTTCCCATTTCCCCAATTCCCTAGCACTGTTCCCATACCCCCAATTCCCCAATAAAAATCTTTAAAAAAAAATAAAAATAAATAAATAAATAAATAAAGATGTTTAAAAAAAAAAAAGAATGGATTTGGATCTTCCAAATATTTTTCAGTATCTATAGAGATTTTCGTATTATTTTCCCTTTGGACCCATTAAAATGATAACTATACCTATATATTTCCCAATATTGAACCATCTTTGCATTCCTGAGATAAATTTCACTTGGTCATAATGGTTGTTGATTCTGAAGGACAAGAAAGTTTACAGCAACACTATTTATAACATTCAAAAATTGGAAATAATGTACAAGTTCATCAACAGAATAATAGACAAATCGGGGTCTTTCATGAATGAAATATTATATACTGATGAAAGTTAAACATTACAACTACATGGGCCAAAGCAAATAAATCTCACATATAAAACATTGTGTCCTTCCTCCCCACCCCAAACAGCCAGACTCAAACAAATATATATTGTGTGATTTTATTTATATAAAGTTCAAAAGTGGGTAAAACTAAACTATAGTGTTTAAGAATGCATACTTAGGTGATAAACATGTAAAGAAAAATAAGTAAGTGATTATCATAAAAGTTAGGATAATAGTTACCTTTAAAGGCAATTGATCAAAGTTACTTGAAGGGCTTCTAGGGTGCTGGTGATGTTTGAATTCTTGACCTAGGTAGTATTTGCATAGGAATGTACTTTAAAGTAATTTATGGAGGTTTCTATTTATATTTAATGCAGTTTTTTCCATATATATGTATTGGATTATGAACAGTGTTTTTTAATTACTTGTTAATTTATTTAAGATTTTTGCATCACTATTCAGAAAAGAGATGTCTATAGTTTTCCCATGCTTTTATTGTTTTTCAAGATTTGGTATTCCGATTTCATAATAATAAATTGGAGATTTTTCTTTTTTGTCTAGGCTCTAAAAGTGTTTGAATCACTGTACCATGATCTGTTCGTTAAAGACTTATGTGTAAGATCCAAAACTATAAAGCTACTAGAAGAAAACAGAGGGAAAATCTTCTCAATATTTGTCTAGGCAGTCATTTTTTGGACATGACCCCAAAAGTGTAGACAACAAAAGCAAAACTAGACAAATGAGATTCCATCAAACTAAAAAGCTTCTGGACAACAAGGAAACACTCAGAGTGAAGAGATACTGTATAGAATGAGAGAAAATATTTATAAACCATGTATCTGATAAGGGGTTATTATTCAAAATAGATAAAAAAACCTCAACTCAGTAGCAAGAAAACAAATAATCCATTTTAAAAATGGGCAAAGGACATGAATAGACATTTTCAAAATAAGACATACAAATGGCCAACAGGTGTATAGAAAGGTGCTCAATATCATGAATCATCAGGGAAATGCAAATCAAAACCACAACGAGATATCACCTCATACCTGTTAAAATGACTTATTATCAAAGACAAAGGAATACAAGTATTGGTGAGGATGTGAAAAGAGAGCCCTGTTGGTGGGAATGTAAATTGGTTTAGCCACTGTGGAAAATAGCATGGAAGTTCCTCAAAAAATTAAAAATAGAATTGCCACATGACCCAGCAATCCTACTTCTGGGTATATATCCAAAGGGAATTAAATCAATATCTCAAAGAGATATCTGCACTCCCATCTTTATTGCATTATTATTTACAATAGCCAAGACATGGAACCAACCTAAGTGTCCATGGATGGATGAATGGATAAAGAAACTGTGATATATATGATCTCATTTATATGTGGGATCAAAACAAAATGTTGAACGCATAGAAAAGGAGAGTAGAATCATGGTTACCAGGGACTGAGAGGATAGGGAAAATGGGGAGATGTTGGTCAGAGGGTACAAACTTGGAATTGTTTAGGATGAGTAAGTCTAAAGATCTAATGTAATATGCAGCATGGTGACATATTACATTATATAATATTGGGTTGAATATTGGAAATACGCTAAGAGAGTGGCTATCCGGTGCTCTTATCACATATAAAAATAATGACTATGTGAGCAGCTATGTTAATTATCTTGACTATAGTAATCATTTCATTATGTATATGCATATAAAATCATGTTGTATGCCTTAAATATATATAATTTTTATTTTAAAATGTACTATTTTTTTAAGAAAGAAAGAAAAATAATATATGAAGATCTACACAGTGATGGCTAATGGGTATAGAGTTTATTTTTGGGGTAGTGAAAATGTTCAAAAATTGATTGTGGTGATGGGTGCACAACTCTGTCAATATGCTAAAAGCTTGAACTGGGTGAAATGCATGGTATATGAATTATATCTCAATATAGCTGTTAAAAAATTAAGGTCCCCCTTCCTACAGTTGTTCTGCTTATTTCTCCTTGTAAATATCCATTTTAGGTTTTACTCTGTCAATCTTGATACTGTTTTTTTTTTGTTTTGTTTTGTTTTGGTGTATATACAGTTTGGAACAGCATAGTGAATTGTATTCTTTAACATTCTTATTTTCTCATTTAATGATTTTGTGCCTAGATAAGCATAAAATATTGTCACTAAGGTCACAAATTCTGGATTGGCTAGGTTTAAGTTCTGACTTGCACACTTACTACCTATGCATCTTTGTGTCCCAGTTTCTTCATCTAAAAAAAAATGATTGTAACATTCTCATTGCTTTTGGTGGAGGATTACATAAGTTAATATACATGAAGCACTTAAAATAATACTTGGTATACAGTAAGTGCTATATGAATGTTAAGTTAAATATTGTTTATTAAGCTCCACTTTTGGTTTGCATTTGCCTGATGTACTTCTGTCCAGTCTTTGATTTTTTTTTTTTTTACTTTTCTGAATCACTTTGTTTTAAATGTATCTCTTATATACTAAATATTACATCTGAAATTCATTTTCATTTAGTAGGCAATTTTGGCCTAGTTAGATATATTTTGTATTAGTTCTATCACTTTATCTTACGTATCCTTACTAATTTTTTTTACATGAAAGTGTTCACTCTATGATCACTTCATTTTCTTTGTGAAGTTTTTATTGTTTGTTTGTTTTTGGTGCTCTTATTGGAAGGTTTATTTATTTTTTCTATAGTTGCCTTTAATTATAAATTACACTTAGTCTTTTATTTAGTGATTTTCTATTCTTAATTAGTTGTAACTGTGAACAGTTAAACATTTAGTGCATTTTATCCTCTTCTCTGCTCTCATCTTTCATGCTGGAGGAAAGAGGTATTTGCCTTGATATAGTTAAGTATGTTTAGGTTTTTATTTCTTGATTTGTCAACTTTAAATTAAATCCTTTGACTTCCAGTTCTTGCACAAGACAGTAAACACATTTATTCTTCCTTCTATTTCTTTCCCTCTTCTCTTCCCAATGTTTCAATTGTACTATATGTGCCACTCTAGCCCAACCTGTTCTATTTTAGTGGTATTGTTAAATGTGTTCAGTCTCCTTCAATCTTTTCCCCAATTTCTTGATTGACTCAATTTTGTCCTTTATTAGTTTCCAAAAAAGGGATCAGAAAATAATATTTTTCCAGTTTTTGCATCCTAAAGTTGTTGTTTGTAGCCTTTGTACTTAAAGAAGAGTTTGTACGTATATATATAATCCTTATCTTAAACTTTCTTTCCTTGATAATCTTGTAGATATTGTTCCTGATATTCAGTGTTGTTATATTAAAATATGAGGCTAGCTTGATTTTTTTTTCTTTTTATAAAATTGGCTTGATCTTTTCACCTGCCTGCCCAAAAGATTTTTTATCTTAAACCCAGTAACTTTCCTGGGCTATGTGCCATTGTTCATTCTGGGTCTTTCTTCATTTCTGTTTCATTGCATTAACTTACTGATTCCAATCCTCTATGAATCTACCGTGTTTTCCATAGTATCTATTCTCTCTTGTGCTTCTTTTTGCTTTCATTTCTTTAATTTTTCTATTTTTTTATTGTACACCTTTCCTAAATTCTGCCAGTTTGTATATATCTCCTACCTCTATTCTACCATATTTTCTCTGAGTTCTTCCATTTCTGTATTATTTATCTTCTTTCATCCAGGTGATTGCTTCATTTTTGGGTTTTGTTTGGTTTTTTTTTTTATTCCCTCCAAATTCATGGCAAAACATTTGTTCATGATTTTCATCTTCCCTATGGTAATATTTTACCGGAGGATCTACTTTGTTAAAAAATTTTGCTCCTTTTTGCTTTTGTCTTAGAGTATCTTTGTATCAATGGTGTGATCGTTTCTTTTTTATTATTCATCACTAAATGATTTTTGTTTTCCTAAACTAAGCATTTTATTAAGAGTTTTCTTGAGGAAGCCCAGGTTAACATTCCTGTTTGGCACGGCTTCACAATGCAAAGGTTCTCTGCTCAGAGCTTCCTCAACAAGACAATGCCTCCTAAAACTGTGCCTTGTCTGCATGAACCTGCATTTGGCCTTGCTTCCTCTTTTTCATTGAACTCACTATTGTTCTGTTGGGGCGGAGACTGACCTGTTTCTGCACATATTTTTACCAGCAAAGGGTTCAGCTTCTGCTTCTCAAGGTACATCCCTCACCTTCGGGAAGTGATCTTTTTGTGGCATTTCCTATGATCTTTCAAGGTTGGGCTCCTACCACTGAGATCTTATGCTCTTCCCTCAGCCTCTTTCCACTTTCTCCCAGGAGAACTCAGTTGCTTTTAGAAAATATTAAAAATGTATTCGAATCTGTCTTGAAGTTTTATTAAAAACAGGTTTTGTTTTGACATTTTCCAGTCTTCATTTGCTTTAGGGTAGTTTGCAGATAGAGAAGGTATAAGAGGTTGCATTATTACACAGCCACGCATACGTGCTGTGGATTTCCACCCCGCCCCCAACCTCTACCAAAAGGATATTCTTTTATATTTTTGAAAATTCCTTCTCCTGCCACCTTAGTTTCTTTGTACAGTGGCCCAAAATAGTACAAGAACATCTTTTTTGCAACTTGTTTATCATATGGAAACCTGATTTATGAAACTTCTCCACCATAGAATTGATGCTTCTGAGCATGAATTCAAACAGCATTTCCCTGAAAGTCCAGACACATGAGCTTTCATCCCCTAATCTGTCCATTCCATCAGGGTAAAATATAGACCTTTTCAGCCTTCTGCTGCCTCTGATTCTCATTTCAAAGTGGTTCAGGAGAAATACCCCAGAGGAGTAACCTTGGTGCTGGCGCCAAGGCGCTGTGCAGATAAACAGACTCTGAAAGAAGGCAACCTGTGTCTTCCCAGATTTATTCCTGCTTCCTCTCCCACCAAATCTTCTCAGATACACTCCTGATTTATGCTAGGACGCAATGGAAAAATGGATCACTGATAACTGACAAATTGTTTTAGGAACTAGCCTTTTCCTGGCAGCAAACCCTACTGCACGCTAAAACTGGGTGATTTGAGAATTTAATAAAGGAGCTACTAATTAGCTCGGTGGGACTATGAGCCCTCGACCATAGTTTGAGGAAAGCAGTCAAGCAATAGTGCAGTATCTTGGGGGTTATAAATGGCAGGGAGCCTTTTACCATCTCTAAGCCTGAAGGGGCCAAGAATGGGAGTGGAACAGGAAGCCACAGAGGGGGCTTCCCGAGAGAACTATGTGGCCTTCGGTAGGTAGAGGCACGTAGAGTGCATATGGAGGGAAAATTCCAACCCTTTCCTTCCCACTCCCCCAGCTCCTGCAGTGCCTCTCATTGGCCAAACACAATTAAAAGCCAGATGGCAAATAGAGCCCATTGATTAATCCATAAAGATCAGCCTCCCAGGGCACAGGGGAGGAGAGTGGAAGAGGGCTCTGAGAGGGCAACCAGCAGATAAACAGTACTCTGTGGATCCACCAATTGACAGAACACAATTCAAAAGGGACTTTATTCTATAGCAAACATGTTGCAAAGATTGTTGGCTTGCAGAAAGGAAATACAAGATTATTCTAAAGAAAACATAAATTTAAGACCTCGTGTCAATTAAGAGGTGAATCTTAGGGTTCAACACATTTACACACATTATGTACAAATGAACAAATAGCTAGATTTAAAAGCAAGGCATAGAATTGTTTAAGCACACTCCCACTGAGCATTATCTGAATATCATCAAGTTTTTATTCCCATGTTATCCTAAATCCCCCACCACTTCTCATTCAATTTCCATAAACAGTTTTCTTCCCAGCTTAATTTTAACCCCTGGGCTTTTTACCTCAGCCTTCTTCTCTGCTAGTTCTTCTCTTTCTCTTTGTTCAGTTCTTTGATGTCAGTTTCCATATCTTTTCTAATGGGGCTCCAAGCTGTAGCCCCAGTGCCTGGCATTGAAATGAATACATCCTGAATGAATGAATGAATCCAGCTCTACCTCCCAAATCTCCCCTCCTCCATCCCTGCTGCTATCCCCCTGACATAGATCCTTATCATCTTTTTTCCTAGAGCACTGAAAAGCCTTCTAAGGGACCTTCCTGTCTCCAGATATTCCCCACTGCCAATTCTTCTCAATGCAACCAGTTACCTTTCCAAAGTGCAATTCGGGTCTCATCACCCTCTTCTTTAAATAATAAAATAAAGACTGCCACTAGCTCTCCCTTGTTTGCTGGGCCCACGAATGGTTCCAATGTGTTTGTCCAACAGTATACTTTACATGTGAATCTGGGTGCTTTTCGGCAAGGCATGCCCTCCCTAGTTACCCAATGGCCCCTGAGCTCCATTCCAATTTGCTGCCTCTTGTCTATAGGGTAAAGTCCCATCTCCTTAGCATGGAAATCAACTTGCCTTTCTAGCCTCACCTCTCCCTCCTTATCCATCCACTCACTTGAAAACGGGAACCTCAACCTTTCACAGTTCCCTAAAATGTTTTGTGTGCCTTACACTCTTCTCTCTGGGGAGTTCCACCCCATACTTTAAGTAACACCTCCAAGGGCCGGCTGAGTGGTGCGTTGGTTAAGAGTTGACTTGGGACACCAGCTCTGAGCAGCAGGGCCCCAGTTCGGATTCCACTTGAGGGCGAGTGGCACTGCGCCCTCTACAGCTAAGATGGTGAACAACAACTCGACCTGGAGCTGGGCTGCCTGAGTCGCCAGCAACGGCATAGGCTGCTGTGGAGCTGCAGTGGGCTGCCATAAGCTACTATGAGCAGCCGGCAGCCGGCATGAGCTGCCAAGAGCCTCTGTGAGCAGCCTTCCTGTGGCCAGTGACTGATCTGCTTCACTGGGGAAGAGTGCAATGATAATACCAACATTGGCCAGTGAAGCGATGCCCTCCACAAATAGACTGAAGAACAAAAGGACAGCAACTGTCTGTTCCCCTTCCCCATTTTCCCAATGCTGTTCCCCTCCCCCAATTCCCCAATAAAAAAACCTAAAAAAAAATAAATAATAAAAAAGAAACACCTCCAATATCACTCCTACCATGATGCCTTGGTGAACTCTCCACTGTTAGTTGCTCCTTCCTCTGTAATTTTGTAGTATTTTGTCTATCTCTATGCTGCACAGTAATTACATTTTTACATTTCTGTTTACTCAGCTACTTCACCGGCTCAAAGGCCTGAACTATATTGTAGTTTTTCTTTGTTGCAAAATTTGGAAAATAGCAAGGGCTCAATCAATTATTATTAAATTAATGAACACTTTATTAACCTAATTTATTGTGCATCCTTAGTACTCATTAAACAGCACCATCTCTCTTATGTCTCAGTGTTATGCTTCACTGAAGCTTTCTCTAATGAATTCTGAGAGAAATGTGGAATATTGCTGCACTATCCTTTGGACACATGGGAGTTTAATTTCTATTTATACTTTATTTCTTATATTACTAGAAATAATAGCTTTCCCTACAATGGTGAGTCTCTGAGATTTCTGTTTAAGGAAATCATTATTGTTGGAGAAACTTGCAGAGCTTGACTTTCCCAGGCTCTCCACCTTGTACCTGAGCAGTGAATTCTCTACTGGGTTATATTTAGCTTTCAGCTCTAGGAAATGTTTGTTGTTCACCTCCTTTGTGTAGATTTATCCGACTCTCTGTTCTTTGTTTCAGTAATCTCTCTTCGTAAAGCCATATTTCTTCTTTTCTTAATTGTGAATCTCTCTCCACTGCAACCTCCTGACATAGAGTCTATTTGAGGAAGCTTTGGTTGAAAAGGACTGGTTTCTAATGGTTCCCCTTTTTGCTTAATATTGGAGGGAATTCTTTTTTTTTTTTTTAAGATTTTATTGGGGAATTGGGGGAGGGCAGCAGCATTGGGGAATCAGGGAAGCGGAACAGACAAGTTGCTGTCCTTGTGTTCTTCAGTCTAGTTGTTGAGGGCATCGCTTCACTGGCCCATGTTGGTATTGTGATCATTGTGCTCTTCCCGGCTGAGGCAGTCGCTCACCAACCATTGTTAGGCCGCTCTCGGAGGCTCAGGCAGCTCACGCCAGCTGCCGGCCACACACAGTAGCTTATGGCAGCCCACTGCAGCAGGGGCTGCAGCCTACGCCATTGCCAGCAACTCACCACAGCCCATCTACAGGTCGAGCTGTTGTTCACCATCTTAGCTGTAGAGGGCACAGCATCACTGACCCTCATGCGGAATCTGAACCAGGGCCCTGCTGCTGAAAACTGGCATCCCAAGCCAACTCTTAACCAACACGCCACTTGGCCAGCCCTGGAGGGTATTTCTTTTATGTTAAACAAACTTGTTATAAACTAACACACACTGTGAAATATACATGCAACCACAATGTCGTTATAAATACTTTTTTTTTTA
This sequence comes from Hipposideros armiger, assembly GCF_001890085.2. Taxonomy (NCBI): domain Eukaryota; kingdom Metazoa; phylum Chordata; class Mammalia; order Chiroptera; family Hipposideridae; genus Hipposideros; species Hipposideros armiger. The sequence continues at coordinate 2,810,768 of NW_017731434.1, forward strand.
TCAGAGAAGGCAACAGGCACTCTTGCAAGGTCATATTTCACAGAGACAGCTGAATTCACTCACTATTGAATTATGTTATGAGGCCAGTGATTTAACATTGTCATCTATTTTGATTGACACCAAAAGCCTTCTAGGACAATAAAGGTAAAGACATTAGGAAAAAATCACTTACAAAGTGGCTTGATAGCTCCTGTTAATGAGTTTTAAAATGTGGTACAACAACTTAATCAAATTGGACAGCTCCATAAAAGAATTAATTTGGTCATTGGCTCTCTTTCCAAAATGACTTTGTTTTACTGTGTAAGGTGAGAATTTCTCTGTGACTAAAACATTCACAACTAAATTCAGAATGACATGACCTGAGGTAGGCAACAGGTTTCCCAAAGTTTCTCAGAGCTTTTTGTATTGCGGCCTCCTGTTGAATGAGCTGTTCTCCTTTTCTCATTTTAATAAGAGAGAAAAAGAATGTGAATGACGTATTAAAAACCATGAGCGCACACTTAGAACCTCCATGTTAGGTAACTTGTACATTAAATTTTAGAAATTGGAATGATACTGAGATGCTTTTTATGGGCAACCAATGGGAGGAGATTCAGGAATATCCCTATTCTGTCCCAGACCACAGCAGTCATTTCCCACAATGTCAAGAGAAAAACACACACAGGACATAATCAGCCAAAGACAGGAAAGCCCCACCTTATTTTTTGCTAGCCTTTCAACCAAACTCCAGAAGGTGGTCTTAGACCCTCTAGAAATATGGGCTTACGCCTGGAGAAGAGGCCTAAGAAGACTCATTTCCTGTCTACCCTAGCTCAAAACCCAAACTTTTTATTGCACCTCAAAAGTGAGGTTGGGGCCGGCCAAGTGGCGCTTTGGTTAAGAGCTGACTTGGGATGCACCTCTGAGAGGCAGGGCCCCAGTTCGGATCCCACATGAGGACCAGTGACACTGCCCTCTAACAGCTAAGATGGTGAACAACAGCTCGACCTGGAGCTGGGCTGCCGTGAGTTGCCATATGGGCTGCAGTAGGCTGCCATAAGTTACTGTGTGTGGCTGGCAGCCAGTGTGAGCTGCCAAGAGTCACCGTGAGCGGCCATCCAGTGGCCGGCGATCAATCTACCTTACCCGGGAGGAGCACAATGATAATACTGACATGGGCCAGTGAAGCAACGTCGTCCACAATTAGACTGAAGAACAAAAGGACAGCAACTTGTCTGTTCCCCTTCCCCAATTCCCCAACGCTGTTCTCCTCTCATAACTCCTCAATAATATCTTAAAAAAAAACAAAAAAGTGAGGTTGGTTCTAAAGTCAACCTTAAGGAGAAAATTACATATGGTCAAAATTACTCACCAATTTGTGAATCATCCAACATTGGTACAGATCACTGTTTCTTGGAGTGAACAGCAGATTAAGTAGTCAGTTTGCATTTACATCAAAGTTACATAAAACTTAGTATCTTTACATACTAAAAATCCCCTTCAACATGGCATGAAGAGTGGGGGGAACTGAGGGGAGTAAGGAAAGAGCTGATTCAGAGACCCTCCCTCAAACTTATTGATGGCCAAGTGACCTGCACTTTTCAAATTACCATTTCTCCTTTTCTTCCTCCCCTTCTTTTATCTGCTTTCTCTCTCTCCTAAAGTTAAATTCCTGTATGTAGGGATTACCACCATTGCTATTTGACATTTTTATGTGTGTTTATTGAATATATGACTCTCATGTCATGTCATCTCCATGTGTTTTTTGGTTCACCATTTTTTTTCCCTCAGCAACTAGCAGTAAGCCCAGGAGGAATTGAGCATGTATGTATTAAATGAATGAACAGAAGAGAGAGACCACTGGATTTCACCATCTTTGAAAGTTCTGCTCTTAGTCAATGCAGCTCCATTATGTTGCAGTGCTGTAGGCACTGTTATCATTTACAAAGAACTTTCACAAATATGTCCTTAGTATAAAAGTGACAGGCATGGTTGGCCCCACCCTATCTATAGACAGGACTGAGACTTGGAGAAGTTAAGCAACCTGCACACAATTGCATAGTTTACTCCTGCAAAACCAAGCTTTGAACACCTGCCTTCTAAGCCCTAGCCAGGCCAGTGGGTGTTCCCTATACCAGGTGACCTCTCCTACATTAGGAGGGCCTCTGTATCAGAGTGCATAGACTCTGAGCATGGGAGGCAGGGACCATGTTTCATGCCTCACTCAATTCAGTGCTTGTGCCACTCTGCAGAGACATTGCACGAAGCTCTCAGGGGGCACACCTAAATGAGATGTAGCCCTTGCCCTCAGAAACGCTCAGAATCAAATGCTAGCATCGTGTCTTGAACATGTAAATTTCCAACTTCTATTGTTGAATTTTTTTGTGGCTGAAATCCTACCCTGCTCGCAGTTATAATAACATACAGGTTAAATGAGAGGAAAATCAAGGCTTGGTGGCCGGGCACATACATAAACGACTATTGCTTCAGGTTTGAAACAAGACTTTAACCATTCTGCACATGAGTTTGGGATCCTCATGATAGTACATATTTGCAGAGGTGAGGCCAGAAGTTTTAAATTTATGAAACAACTCTGGACCTTCTTTCAGCGTGTACAGTTGGAACCAGGATGGCATTGTCAAGGAATTGCTCTGGAAAACGTTGGCAGCAAGTGGATTTTGTTTTTTTCATTTTTGCAGTATTCATGTCTCCACAGAATTCCGAGTGAGAAATGAACCTGCTAAGGTGTGAGATGGGAATCATATTATAACATTTGAGCGGATGAGATCGTCAGAGATGACGGGAAAGAAAATGGCACTTTAATGCATGAGAAAAATCTTCCAAGATTTGTACCAGGATGTGTTATATTTTAACAAGAAGAGTTCCCAGAAGGGTCAGTTTCAAGAATGTCACATGAGCCCCCGGAGAATAAGGTGGCTGATGGGCTATCTCATTCGCAGGTTGAGTGTCCTGGGTAAAGTAGAGCGGGCTGAGGTGAATGAACTCCTTTCGCAGTGCAAATTGCAAAACAAATTTATTTTTTTGTTTGTTTCACAATAGACGAATTGATGAATTTGAAACAAAAAGAGAGAAAAAAACCTGTAAGTAGAGACTAGGGAAGTAAACTAAGCGATAAAGGATTAGTTCTCACATGTAGGAGACACACAGAATGTGCATGGTTTTTGTGTAGGCAACAATTCCTGGTTTCAAGAAGTGGTAGAAGATCCTGCCATATAAATTGAAGCTTTTCTATGCCTTTCATTAGTTGATCCCTCTTAAACAGGATCCAGACAACTAAATTACCACTGACTGAATGCTGTCGTGAATATGATGTCAAGATTCAATCGTTCCTTTCATTTTGTACTAAAGAAATAAAATTAGATACCTATAACACAGGCTACATTTGAAACTAACAATTTTGAGTTGTACCTAGCATAGGTACAATAAGGGATTTCCCTTGTGTTTTATCTGAAACACTATAAATGACATTTTAAATGAAAGAAATGTTTAGGACAATTGCACTGTGTAAGTGAACAAAGTGTATTCTTATTTCAGATCCAATGATGATCTGCAAGAACTATGAACAAGGAGATGAATTGTGTTTTGTGCTGAGCAGAATGGAGGGCATTATTCACAGGAAAAGAAAACCTGGTTTCCTTTACATACTATTTGCATATTGGGTTTTTCTCATTATTAGGACTTAAATTTTTAAAGTTTAGAGTTTTAAAATTCTCCAGAGACTTTGAACTATCATTGAGTAATCCATCAAAAATCCAGGGGCATTAAAAGTTCTGTGACTAATATGTGTGAAATTTTTGAAGATGAAGCTCTTATTTGTAATTATGCACTGAATATGGAGTAGTTTCTGCCATGTGAATTCCCTACCTGAGGACACTATTTGGAAGTTGTATCTTGCACAAATAATGGTCAGTCTCTTAGAAAAAAGTAGCAGTGTTTTCATATCTGGAATGAAATTATTTTAGAATCATTCTCATGCAACATTTTTCATTATGACTTAGATATAGTGACTGTGAAAGGGAAGTAAACTCACACAGCTGACTCTTTTCAGACAGAGTAATTCAATTTGTTCTTGTTCCAATGTTATAGGAAAATAAAAAGGTGAGAATTACCTTTTGGATTCAATGTGGTATTTCCCTTTGATGCTTAAACAAATGGAAGACAGGCCAGCTTTGCCCGCGTTGGGCTCTAGGATAGTAAGGAATTTCCCTGGTGTTTTATCTAAAATCTGGTGTATTTCCATAATAATGAAGGATTTAGATACTGAACTTAATCCTTCAAACAAAGCCAATGTCTTGTACTTTTCCATAAATTGCCCTGGCTCATAAAGAGGAAGAGACTTACTTTAATTCTGATCTAGTGTGTTAATTATGTTCTTTTGAATTATACACTAAGACAATTTTGAAGATGGTACCGTCTAGTACAAACCTGACCCCGTCCTGGAGATGGTTACTTAGTAGGTATGAGGTGGGTTCAGGAATGCATAGGGGACTTTTTCATTATTGTGGTAAAATTTATATAACGTGGAATTTATCATTTTAGTCATTTTTTAATGTATAATTCAGTGGCATAAAGTACATTCACATTGTTGTGCAACCAACACTACTATCCATATCCAGGACTTTTTGAAGCTCTGTACCCATTAAATAACTCCTTCACCCTCTCCCCAGCCCCTGCTAATCACTATTCTACTTTTGTCTCTGTGAATTTGTTCTAGATACCTCACATAAATGAAATCATACTATAGTGCAATATTCGTCCTTTTGTATCTGGGTTGTTTTACTTATCAATTTTTCAAGGATCATTCATGTTGTGACATATTAGAATTTCATTCTTTTTTAAAGCTGAATATATTGCATTGTGCGTGTGTACCATACTTTGTTTTTCCATTCATCTGCCAATAGACATTTGGGTGTTTCCGCCCTTTGGCTATTGAGAATAATGCTCCTATTGACTTTGTGATACAAATATCTGTTCAAGTCTCTGCTTTCAATTCTTTTGGGCATGTATTTGGAAGTGGAATTGCTGGATCATATGGTAAACCTATGTTTAATTTTTTGAGGAACTGCAACAATGTAGGAATGTACAGTTTTTACTAACACTGGAGGCAGTCCTATGATCAGGTAATTTTCAAACACTGATTTATCAGTTACATATTACTGCAAAACAAACCACCCCCAAAATTAATAGCTTAAAACAATATTTATTCATTCAGCTCACAATTCTACTGGTTGGCTCTTCTGGACTGGGATGGGTTTATCTGATCTCCATTGATCTAGTTCATGTCTTTGTGGTCAGCTGGGTGCTAGCTGGCCCAGATGGCCTCTGTCATATGGGTGGTGGTTGTATTGTTGGCTGGGGCAATGAAGTAACTGGACTGAGCATTATTCATTGTTCAGCAGCCTAGCCCAGGCCTAGTCACATGTGCCAGGATTCCAAGAATAGCAACAGGGCCAGCCCTAGTGCACAAGCACTTTTCAAGTCCTTGCTTACATTACATTTGCTTATCCCATTGACCAAAGCAAGTCACCTGGCCAAGCCCAGAGGACACTTGTACCAAAGGGTGTGAATATCAAGAGGTAGAACAAGAACTGATACCATTACTGTTATCACTCCACCACAATTTACTTTCTTAATTCAATTTTCTTTTTTTTTTAATTGGGGAATTGGGGGAGGGGAACAGTGTTGGAGACTTGGGAAGGGGGACCAGGCAAGTTGTTGTTCTTCAATCTTAGGTGTGGAGGGCGCCAGTCACCATGGGACTGGCCGTCGGCAGCTCGTGGTCTCTAAGCTCAAGGTGCTGTGTTACAATCTTAGTTGCAGGTGAGCGTAACCACCTCCCATGTGGGAGTTGAACCAGCAGCCTTGTTAAGAGTGCACACTCTTGGGCCGGCCGAGTGGCGCGATGGTTAAGAACTCGCTTGGGATGCCAGAGGGCCCCGGTTCGGATCCCACATATGAGGGCCAGTGACACTGCCCTCCACAGCTAAGATGCTGAACGACAGCTCAACCTGGAGCTGGGCTGCCATGAGTCGCCGGCGACGGCGTAGGCTGCAGTGGGTTGCCATGGGCTACCGTATGTAGCCAGCAGCCAGCGTGAGCGGCCAGCAGCCGCAGTGAGCGGCCGTCCAGAAGCCGGCGACTGATCTGCCTTGCCAGAGAAGAGTGCAATGATGGTGCCAACTTGGGCCAGTGAAGCAACATCCTCCACAACTAGATTGAAGAACAAAACGACAGCAACTTGTCTGTTCCCCTTCCCCCAATTCCCCAGCACTGTTCCCATCCCCCCAATTCCCCAATAAAAATCTTTAAAAAAAAAAAAAAGAGTGCACACTCTATCCACTGAGCCATCTGGGTGGCAGTTCAGCTCAAGGTGCCAAGTTCAGTCTTAGTTGCGGGTGGGCATAGCCCACCATCGAACAGGCAGTCTTGTTGTTAGGAGCACATGCTCTCACCAACTGAGCCATCCTGCCAACTGTTGGCAGCTCAGCAGCAGCTCAGCTCGGGCGCAGCATCACTGGTCCATGTGGGAATTGAAATGGAGGCCCTGTTGCTCCGGTTCTTAGAGCTCATGTTCTTAAGCTAACTCTTAACCAACTGAGCTGCTTGGTCGGCCCCACTTGACTCAATTTTCTGATGAACATTGGGTTATCTGAAAACTCTCCTGCCATCATAAATGAGTAAGTGAGGGCCAGCCGAGTGGCTCAGTAGATTAAGAGCTCGCTCAAAAGTGCGAGCTCTGAGCAACGGCGGTTCGAGTCCTGGCCTGAGCTGAGCGCTTGCCAACAGGTGGCAGGATGGCTCAGCTAAAAAAATAAAAAAATAAAAAAAATAAATGAGTAAATCAAACTGAGCCGAGGACTAGATGCCACATCAGGTATTAGTTAGACGTTGCACCTGGGGGCATGAAGACATTTTAGTGAATTGATGGACTGCCTTTGACAGTCATGAGCTTTGCAATTCCCTTCCTCTTACCAAGTTGCACTGAAGAGAAGTATCTTTGGTGCCCCAGTTTCTCTATATGTCAAGATGTTTATCTTGAATTCAAAAATGTTTTAATCATTAAGGTACTATAGACTATAAAGACAAAATGCTCCCTTCTGTGAACTGAGAGAATTACCTGCTAGAAAAAATTGTTTTCATTACAAAATATATGTTTATTACAACAAATTCAAGTAGTAGATAAATGCACACAAAATGAGAAAGTCTCTTAGAGCCCAGAGGTAACTGTTATTTGATAAGTTGAAAATCTGAGTTGGTAAATAAAATTGTGTTCAATAAAAAAAATAATAAAATAAAAATAAATAAATAAATAAATGAGGAAGTGAAGCATAATCGTTTCTGAAGTTGCGTGAAGTCCTCAGGAACCACGTGCCCCAGCTCTCTAAAATGATCTCAATTTGTGAGTTCATTCATTCATTTAACAGATGCTTACTGTGCATCTACTTGTGTCTGGAACTATTCTAGGCCTTGGGGACAAAGCCATCAACAAAATAGTCCAGGTTCTTATTCTCTCAGGACTTCTATTCTACTGTAGGCGGGAAAGCTTTGGGAGTGACAATAAATGTATTTGGACCCCCACACATATCCAGGGAGTTGTTTAAAAAAACCCTGGAGAATATTCTTCATTTCCCATTTTTTATCCCTTTTATGAGTATTTGAATATAGGAAAATAGTTTGGTTAGTTAAAAGTTCCAGATATTTGAATGCCAGAAAGCAGATGTAAAGCTCTGTTAAAAACATGAGAATTGACTTTTAACTTATAATCTTTATACAAGACTGATGGATTTGTTTCTCACCTCCTTTATGCTTTCTGCAAGTTTTTGTGGCTAAAACTTTTGGTCCCACTGCTTCCTGAGGGTGGGCAGCTGAACTTTACAGCTCAAAGGGCACTGAAAAGTCACATACAGTTGAATATTGATGGATGTCTAGGACAGACATTTTCTTTGGACACTTCTTTCTTTTTTTATTATTGTGCATGCTTAGTCCTGTGAGAGTTGAGTGGAATTCTCTATTTTTAAAGTGACACTACTTTGCTGAAAAAGTGGACATTTATAGGTGTCGTTCAGCATTTGCAGATGAGATCAGCTAGATGCCCACCCAGTGGTTCAGAGATGCTGGGACACTCAGCACTAAGTTCCTTTGCCAGCTAAAACTCACTACATGAATAAGAGCTTCTGCTGGGTGGCAGCCAAGCTTTATGTTTCTGTATAATCAGACATCACAGTAGGAGAGAATTAGGAGATTGCATGTGGCAAGGCTTAAAGCATGTACTTAGAGTCAGACAGATGTGTCAGTTATTAGTATTGACCTTGAGCAAATGACCTAACCTCTCTAAGTCACAGTTTGTTTATCTATGAAATGGGATAATAACACTATCCACACCATGAAATTTGGAAATGTTAAGAGAATGCATATAGGGAATCTTAGCACAGTACTTGTAGTAAGCACTTGGTTAAAATATTAGCTGAAAACTATTACTTAATAAATACAGTTTTATTGCCACAGAGAGTTGCTTTGGGCCTGGCTCTTGGTACAGAAGCTCAGCTACTGGGGAGGTACCCTGTGAACCATCCTAGCACTATTGCAAATTGAGACAAAGACATTTATGAAATTAAATGTTGCTGTTTATCCATCACAAGTCAGGGATTCCTACTGAGTCTATTGCTATTTGATTAATTTTTCTATGAGTTGAAGTTACCACAGAAGCAACCCCAAATCAGTTATTTCCCAACCACCACAAACCGGCACTTCATACACTAACACCTGCCTGGAATGGTTTTAGGGTTGCTAGAAAGAGACCCCCCACAATAGCTCCTGGGTAGTTTTCCATCAGACTTTCTAGAAAAGCCCATTACCAAAGTGTGAATTTATTCAACCTCTTGTTTTCCAGTTTGGGCTTCGCCGAAAGTAGCAGCTGGGCCCACTGGGAGTTTGGTTGGGAGTTGACTTTGATGGATGGGAACAGGGGTTTCATAAGGTAAGAAGAGAAAGGAGAGAAAATTTTGGATCATGGGTACAGGAGCCATGCTACTCGCGTTTTCTGGAACATTTCAAATTCACCATAAGCATGAGACACTCAGGGGACGGTCAGATGCTACCTCCTGATAGCCAGGGGGATTGCGTGTCATTGGTGCTGGTGAGAGCAGGGAGATAAAGGAATTCGAGGTAGGAGAGGGATCCAGAGAGGAAGTGAATGAGGGTGAAAGGCAACGTTTTCAACTGAGTTATATGAGTGACACTAACTGTAATGCAGTGCGGGGAAATACCATCTTCCTGTCCTCCCCCATGTGACAGGAAGCTGACCTGCCGACCTGGATTTATTTCTCTCTGGGGCTGTACTGCTCTCCTCACTTTTTGTCTCACCGCCTACCTTGTTATATAGGGCGATCTTTTTTTCCTCCTGAAGAAATCATAATTCTATCACGGTGGAAATTGAGGTGTCTTCAAGTTTACTAGTTTTAGAATATTTTCTTAGGACAAATTGTCAATTTCCTCTTTTATGGAAAATACTACAATATTTGTTTTTAATGGAGTGACCTTGATCCCTTCCCATGTGCTGTCCTTCCTAATTTCTAGACTGGAGCTAGAAAAATTGAATTGAAGGGGTTGTCAGCCTGTTGGCAATAACCACATTGACAACATTACAATGTTTGCTCTGAGGGACCTTGAAGTAAAGTCTTTGGGCATTTTTACCAGCGACCATCCGTGAAGTGACAGCATTGTAGACGTGGAGCTCCGATGAGTCTGTCTTATGTAGGCGCAAGCATAGGGCCTGGTCCACAATCAGTGCTCAATCAATATTTATTAAGCACTGGTTGGAGAGATAGTCTATGATGTGAAATAATTAACCTTGCCAGAGACAATTACAGCCATTGGATTTAACACCTGTAACAAGCAGCCCTGCTCTGGGCAGTATTTCCCCCCTTCCTTGGAACAATCTCCCTCAGCCTGAGACGCCATCCATCTGAATATGTGGCCCATGGTCACCACCCCAGGAAGACAATATGTGACAGTTATCTGAACTTGTGGCTCCAGAAGACCTGGGCACTCTGGACTGGACACCTGGCCACTCCTGTCCTTAAATATGTCAAAGATCGTGTTCTAATTAGTTTAGAAATGGGAATTCTTACACTATTTCTAAACGCAACTGCAATCTGGGGACAAACTGCTTCACTCCACCAGTTCTCCTGAAAATGATTTTTGAAAGGAAACTTCAGCTGCCTCTATCTTCCCAAAGTAATCTACATATCACTTAGATATTGAAGACCCTCAAGAGGCAGAAATTTCTTCGTTCCTGATGTTTCAGTGCAAGTAAGACCGTTTGATTATTTTCCTTGAAGTCTGAAGCTACTGCTGTTGGCCTCTTTAAAGCAGGGGACAGGACACTCTAGCACTTTCTGACTGGTAGGTGATTCCTTGCTGGGAATAACCTTTGGCTTTTTTTCAAGATCCTCCATGACTGAAGCAGTGACTTATGAGTGGCACTCAGTAGGACAACAATGATTAGAGCAATGAGAACTTTTACCATGGGAAGCATTGGCTCCCCAAATAGGATTAAGAGATGTAGAAACATTTTTATTCTATTTGTCTTGGTCTCTCTGGCCTGTGCAAGGTCACCCACGCATTCAAATAAGAGTGAAGCCTTAAAGATGCTCAAGTGTTGTCTGTGAAAGCAGCACCATGTTAACCCCTGGAGTAACAGAATACAAATTCACTATCAGGGGACAGAAAAACCATTAGACATTAACCATTATTCTCCAAGGATGTAGCCTAGTTATTTTTATTTTTTACCAAATACCCTAAATGATTCTAAAGGTTTGAGAATAATTGTCCCTGACAGCAATCCTCATTGGTAGTTTATATAGTTGTACTTCAGACTAGTTGAATTTGTTTTATTTTTATTTCACATATAATGACATTTTGTTTTCATTTTATATATAAAATAATTCTATTTTTATATTTTGTATATATAGTACATAATGCAATTATTTTGTATGTAGTATCTTTATATTGTATTTTTATTTTGTAATATGATAATGATAACATGTTGACTGTGTATGCTTGTATAAGGACTGCTTATCACATACAAGATATTGTTCTAAATGTTTTATATACATTTTCACCAGTAATCCTCACATTTATTTTTTGAAACAGGTAGAATTATTATCACTTTACAGATGAGAGAAGCTAAGTGATTCGCCCAAGGCCCCATAGCTGGAGAGAGGTGAAGCTGAAATTCACCCCAGACCTGGTGATCCTGGTGCATAAGACTTTTACCTACCACACTGCACTCATCAAAGTGGCCAGAAGTTTTTGGAAATTTGACTGGAGAGAATTGTACCACCAGGCACCAGTAGAGAGATATAAAAACCTGTGGGAAGGGAAAGAAAGATGCCTCCTCTGAGGAAGTAATGTTTAGGAATTTTTTGAGCCTTAGATAAACTTAGACCACCTATTTGTGGCCAGGAGCATGCTCAGTTGATTAATGTCCAGACCAATAGAAATAATAGATTTTTCAGAACCCCAGCACTAGTTGTGAAGATGAGTATGGAAGGCACAGAGCTCCAGACCAGCGCTTGCTCTGGAAATGAGGAAGGAAAAGCATCAATTTGAAGCAGCTCCTAGGCTTCGCCCAACCCACAAATGGGAACAGGTCTTGCTCCTGAATGCCAGTTAAAACTAGTGACAGTAGAAGAGTACAAAATGTGATAAAATAATTTAAATTTGTGATTAAAAACCTTGTTAGGTTTTCTGTTTTGTGGAAACCCTCCTGTGCTGACAGGAAGGTTAATAGGACAAGTCCTAACTGAATTCACAAACCTCCTTTTGGTTGGTGAGACCTTGGCCACTGTGAGCCAAATGGTGGGATTTGATAATAAGCTGGCGTAGATGATTCAGTTAAAGTTCCAGAAGATTATGGATAAAGTAGGAGAGGTTTCTAATACATCTTAGGATTCATTTATTCATAAACATTTATTAAGTACTTTTGACAAGTCAGTCAGTACTGTAGGGGATACAGAAAGGGACATGGTGGAAGGAGATATAGAAATAAAGACAAAATAGTCATTTTCCCCAAGAATCTCACAGTTGAGTGGTAGAGACAGACCAGAAAACCAGCACCAACTTCATGAGGTATTTCCATAGATGCATTGGGTTGTCGGAAAGTCATGACGCGTGTTTGCAACAGATGGTGCTTGTTCATTTTTGGAAGTACTAGGGTCATTTGCATCTATGTTATTGCTATGTCATTTGACAGCTGACAGTTCTAGCTTTATTCTGAAAAAAATTGAGTGATTTGGTTGAGTTTTGGAGATCTTACAACAAGTTGAAGATAGAAGACCAAACTGTGCATTTTTGCCATATTTTACTGTTTTACTTCCATCAAGGGAAGAACGTACGTCAAGCTTGTGAAAAGTTGCATAAAGTTTACGGTGACAATGCTCTACAAGAATGTCAGTGCCAATGATGGTTCACGAAATTCTGTGCTCGTGATTTTTATCTCAATGATGCACCTCGGTCAGGGAGGCCCACTGAGGTTAATGATGACAAAATAAAGACATTGATGGAGTCAAATCCACGTTACATGACATGAGAGATTGCAGAAACATTGAACATCCATCATTCAAGCGTTCACAAATACCTGAAGAAGCTGGGATACGTAAGCAAGCTCAATATTTGGGTTCCACATGAACTCAGAGGAGTTCATTTGATGGCATGTATAAATATTTTCAATATGCTCATTAAACATGAGGAATGATCCTTTTTTGAAGTGACTGATAACTGGTGATGAGAAGTGGATTGTTCACAACAATATGGTGCACAAGTGGTCTTGGTCCCATGATGATTTGCCTCAAACGACATCGAAAGCAGACATTCATCAGAGGAAAGTTATGCTCTCAGTGTGGGATTTTAAAGGTGTTGTGTTTTTCGTACTCCTACCAAGGAACAAAACAATCAATTCGAATGTGTACTGTCGGTAATTGGACAGTTTGAACAAATCCATCATCCAGAAACGCCCAGAGCTTGTTAATTGTAAAGGAATTGTGTTCCATCGCGACAATGCGAGACCACACACAACTTTGATCGCCCATCAAAAATTATTGGAGCTTGAATAGGATGTGTTGCCACACTCACCATACTCACCTGACCTTGCGCTGTCAGACTTCCACTTGTTTCTCTCTCTTCAAAACTCCTTGCGTGGTATAACATTCAATTCAGATGAGGCTGTAAATCAGCACCTTGTTCAGTTTTTTGCAACTAAAGGCAGGTCCTTCTATGAGGAATTAATGAAGCTCACTGAAAGATGGCAAAAGGTTATCGAACAAAATGGGCAACATATCATTGATTGATCTTTGTTCTTTATATAAATAAATGACCTTTGAAAAACATAGACAAAATACATCATGACTTTTCAGATGACCCAATATTTGAGGCTTACTGTGGTATCTATGAGGCAAGGGTATTTAAGACCTCTTAGGGCTGGGAAAGTCAAGTCCAAGAAAGTGCCCTAAAGGAGGACTTGCATTATGTCATGAAAGATTTGTGCCTGCTGATGTGGAGAGCCTCCCAGGTAGAAGGAGCAGTGTGTGCCCGGGAGAACACAAGGCAAAGGCGGCCCGCAATCCCGCAGTGCATTGTTTAGAACTAGCCAGCTGGTCACCCAACTCTTTGCAGTCTTTAATGGAGTGTGGGAACCCAGTTCTAGAGCTCAAGAACCCCAAGTCTGGGTCTGTTTCTCAGTATGAAGTCTAACTCCCTGATTCTAGAGTCCCCTCTGGGATTCTGTGAATGATTTCATGTTAATACCACCTGGACAATGGATGATACTAAAATCCATTCAGCCCCTTTTATGAAATCAGAATTGCCAAGGAGGAAAGTTGCTAATATTTCTTGAGTCACTATGTTCTAGGCATAGGGCTAGGTGTTTCTGGTTTTCGGTGGTGGTGGTGGTGGTGGTGATGGAAAGTGTTGTTATTTGCTTTTTACATAATTGCATTTACCAGCAACTTTCTCACTCACTCAACCGTAGCTGATTGCCTTAATTCATCACCGAGGAGCATCCTCCTTTAAACTGCGATATGACTTGTTTTCTCCTGCGCTTCTATTTACATTTAGATACATCTTCTTCAGTGAGAAGCCATCCTATATCCTAATGCTACTTTGTATTTCTCTAAGTGACTTGCCTCACAGTTCTGCCCCCACCTGCCATTCATCCTTTAGGAACTATTACAATTATTTACATTGACACGGTGGCTCACCACCTTAAGTGAAAAGATAAACAATTAATGTCGCAGCTGTGGCAGAAGGCTGACCTTTCTGGGATGCCATTAGGGCTTGTCGTGGAGAAGGCTATGCAATATGGCTGCTCAGACTGGACATTAATTATTCAATCAAGATTTGACATGTCAGTCAATGGGAAACAATGTACAGTCAGCTGAAATTGATCACACTTCATTTCCCATCAATTGTCAGGCCAAATTGTAGATAAAGTCATAAGTAAAGGATCATTGACCGTCATTCTTGGGACTGGCTTTCCCTATCCCTGCCAGTTACTTAGACCCTAGACTGATCGATAAAAGCAAGTATTTCACTCTTACAGAGGAAGCCAATATATTGGGCTGTTGGAAAAGTCATGACACATTTTTGCAACAAAAAACATGGAAAAAATATGTCATGACTTTGCCGACAACCCAATAAAATGTTTATCACCTCCTGAGATGCAAGGGGAGGGGAGAGTATCTTCTATTTCATAACTGATGCGGGTGCAGCCATCTAATCCCCTAACCTTGTCAGGCAGCTTGGATATGAAGGTTGGTTTTTAAATCCCACGATCCATTATGCATCACTTACTTCCACATCTATTACCATTCCATCAGCCAAATGACAGGACTCCCCATCAGGGCCTCGGAATGTGTGGGACCCTTCAATATTAAGCCCGTGGATAGGCATGTGGAACTTCACACATGGGTGATTTACAGACAATTAGCAGGAGGCAATGGCAGATTTAGTGTAGCTTTTCTGAGAGTTATGAATAAAGGCTATAGGGAGGCAGATTTTTTTTCCTCAAAAAACAGGCCTGGATGGATTCAAGCAATGAATTTTGTGACTTTAACCACTGCCCTCTCAGAAGATGCTGTAAAATGGAACGTATTCTTGACTTCGGTGACTGACAGCCTCTAAAGCCCACTACTGGCCCAGGATGGTGGAGGCTTACTGGGTGGGCCAGTGGGTCTTGGAGAATAGATACATACTCAAATTTATATACATGCTTCTTCACCCCCACTGTGCCCCCAAACCAACTGACCTCCTTTCTTATGCCATGGGACCTTAGTCAGAGGAGGCCTCTAAGATCTGGATATCAGCCACCAGGGGATAACCAGAATGGAATTTCCTGAGAAACATGGCCATGTATAAAACTATTCACATTTTCCTCACAATGATTTGTGAAGTGAAGAGTGTAGAACTTTTCAATCTCTATTTTACAGCATAGGAAATGAAGGGTTAGAAATTTGAGTGACCCCCCCCCCAATATCATGTAGCTACTTAATGACAAAGCTGGGTTTCTATTCAAGATCTCTATAGCAAGATACTTATTCCCCTAACCCATATTTCTTTAATCAATAGATTTCAATTTAACAGTTTTCTCACACATGTACATATCCTTTATTTTCTTGTTCATTCAACACAAATTTATTGAAAATTCACTATGTGCTATGTGCTCACTATTTGTACCCCCCAAGGAGCTCACAGTCTAGCGAGGGAAACAGACCAGCAAGCAAGCAAAATGATATGATGTGGACATTACTAAGTGCTTGGGGAGTATGGAGAGGAGGGGTGCCTACTTTAATCGTGGGGATGGTCTAGCAAAGTCTTTCCTGAGAAAATGGCATAAGGCCTCAAGGACAAGCACAGTGAGCCCGGTTGAAAGGACTTTTCAGGCAGAGGGAAGAGCTTATGCAAAGCCCCAGAGGCAAGACAGAGCTTAACGGGCAGATGTTTAGAGTTTAGAATGCAAGGTGGATAAAAGGAGGGGGGACAGGAGAGCCTCCAGGGCCTGTTCATGGAGAAGATGGTAAGCCTGGAAGTGGGCCGTCTCTGTAGAGCCAGGCCTCTGGCCCCATCCTCCTGACCTGCCTTCTTTCCACCGCTCCCCTTCTTATCCTCTCACCCTCCTCTCCCTCTTCCCCCTCCTCCCTTTCCTCTTATTCCTCTTCCTCCTCCTCCTCCTCCTCCTCCTCCTCCTCCTCTCCAGGAAGGATTGACTTTTGGTCACCATCAAGTACCTCTTAGAGTGGCTACAGCAAAAGTAATGCTTCTGCGGCAAAGTAAACAATGGTGATTGCTCATGCAAACATTTTCCCCCGAAAAAAACGCTCTGCAGGCTGATTTGATCAAGGTCACTTGCTGCTGTTCAGGGAAGGAGCTGAGATTTGAGGCCAGGCTTCCTGTCCCAGCCACTTTCACAGTGGTATTTAACACTGCCTTTGACTTCTTTGTATGTCAGTCTTTTTAGTCAAAGAAAACTCACTGGGATGCACTCTCATTTAAATTGTTTTCTTTTCTAAATGTTTCATATTGGAGAAAATAACACCACTCTCAAACCTTTAAACTGTCCTCCATCCACAAATGGAGGGTGGGATATTGCACCAAAATTGGGATCTTCAACAACTTCTCAAATGTTTCCTTTTTTTTAAAAAAAGAAAAAATAGTTTAATCTCTAGTAATTATTATGCCATCAGCACAACAACCACTATCAGATTTAAGCATCAAATGTTTCCTTTTTAAATAAGTGAAAGTAACATACTCATAATCGTTTCAAAAACAATGTGGTAAGCCTCAGTATTAAACCTCTTATTCCGGACTGACATGAGCAAGTCAAAAGGAAGGAGAATTAGCAATGACATGAACAGGACATTATGTGCTACAAGTCTGGGTAAGATCCTTCAAAAGAAAGGAGACTGGGTCTTGTAATAGTTCAGAGTCAGTGAGCACGAGGGGAGCAAACCTCGTCCAAGCTATGTGTTACCGACTATGTAGCCAGGAAAAGGCCAAAAGAACGCAAAGACTATACGTCTCCGCTCCCTCTTAAGCAGTAAATGCTGGGAGCGCTTGTAGCGAGAGAGCCTTTTTTCAAGTACATGATGCCAATTTCTATTTCCTTCAACATCAGAATGTCAGTGAAGTAAAATAGGGGTTGTTTCCACCAGGTATTAAAATGACAGAGTGTTATTCTCTGTTCACTGGAGAACAGAGCTGGTAGCTACCTAATCAGTATAGTTTTAGGAGGTGCAATACAGATGCTTCCAGGAGCCAGGAAGGAGCTGTAAATGTGTGAGGCTGGCCTGGTGAATGCCAAGGGCACCTGACAAATGCCCTCTACATGTCAGCTCCACATGACTGAGATCATGAGGGAGTAGCGACTCAGTAACCCAGATCCTCTAAGTTTTCAAGGGAAGTTAAAATTCTGGTTTTTGCATGTTTCTTTTATATTCTTAAATTAGAAAGCTCCTGCGTTTGAAATGTTGAAACCCCTGGTTTTATTGTGGTTGGAAAAGGGGCCACATGTTATACCTGAGACTGAAAATAACCACAGAGGATGGTGTGAACATAATAATTCTTAACTAAGGTGGGCCATGGTGGGAAGTCACATCTCCAGCTTCCTCATTAAACTAATCTGTGCCTTTTCAGTGGGCCTGTTCTTTGTCTTTTTGTACCTAAGATAACATCTTTAATCCTTTTTCCAGACCAGAGGTGGAAACTGCCAAATTCCTCATTATCATGCTTGTCTCCTGATTACCATCTCTATGTGCTCTAAAGAGCAAACTGTTAGCTATCCCCACACCCACCTGTGGGGGAGGAGTACCTCTTTCTCCAATGTACTTTTATCCAATCCCAGAGATTTCCCCACTTTGCTTTCTCCCACCCCCTTAATCTATTACCAGTGGGTTTCATGTAACCTTCCTCCTTTTATTTTATATATAAAATAAAGTGCAAACAGCCATTTTGGGGGGGGATTTTCTCAACCCATTGAGATTTTGCTTCCTGGCAATTGTCGACAGCTTGGCTCAAATAAACTCTTATAACTTTTCACTTAGGCTGGATATTTTTTGTCAGCAGTATCCTTATTGACTAGGAGAAAAAGCAATCTTTTCCTCTATATTATTGAAAGTTCCTACCTGGGATTTTGTAAGTCTCAATAGTATGGAAAGAGGTGAGTATGAGGTGAGGAAAGCAAGGAGATTACATAAAGATGAACATGACGTTTCCCCAGGCAGCCAGAGACAGGGGCTGTCCCAGGACTCGGGGGTGCCTCTGCCCAGCCCTTGGGCCCTGCCAACTGGACACATGGATTCCTTGAAGCCCCCAGGAAGAAGTGAAACCACATCAAATCCCTTGAGCTTCTGGGAAGGAAAACAATGCCCTCTCGGTTTAAACTGTTCCATTGTAAAGCATGATGTCCTCTGGATGACAGGGCAGGGGAGTATACACCTGGACCTGCCCAAATGTAATTTGTTGGAGGCAGAAGTATCAAAATGTTCCCCGCAGCGCAGTGGCATGGGCCATTGGCAAGCATACTCTTTCTCTGCATAGGACACGCGAGAGGAGAAGAAGGTCCTCTTCCTGCCTGCTGAGTGACAGCATGCTTTGTTGTCACCACCAAAGTGCCTTCAGAGCAGAGGTGACATCGGTTGGCAGGAGGAAGCCCTTCAGGGCAGTGAGGACCAGCCCAGCCGGGTCAGGTCTTCCTGCTGTGTTCTTCATACAGTGGCCTGTGATGCTCACACCCCTGTGAGTTCTCCCCGAGGTGGCCGCATCTTCATGACTAACAGGGAGCAGAGAAGTGAGAGCAGTGGATGCAGACAATTCCAACAGAAGGCTCCCCACACTGTCTGAAGCACCATCTCCATCCTCCAGTCCATGTTAATTCCAAAGCCTGGCCTGCAGGGACTTCGGCACAGACTTTATAATGAGCCCGCTTGATGGAAAACAGGCCTGCGTCCTTTGTTCACAATGATCTGAGTGGCAGAAGGGTGACTAAAAGTTCTTGCCTGGCTGTTATTGCAGTGTTTAGGAGGTTAGTTCCTTTTGCTAGAAAACCCACTTTCGATATGCCTGTAGCCATGGCACGCAACCTTATGGTTAAGAGTATGCGCTTTACTGGGCTGCCACCAGGTGGCAGGATGGCTCAGCTGGTGAGAGCATGTGCTCCTAACAACAAGGTTGCCTGTTTGATGGTGGGCTACGCCCGCCCACAACTAAAGATTGAACTCAGCACCCTGAGCTGAGCTGCCGCCTGGATGGCTCAGGAGTGTGCGCTTTTAACAACAAGGCTGCCGGTTCGACTCCCACATGGGATGGTGGCTACGCCCACCCACAACTAATTGAACACAGCATCTTGAGCTGAGCGGCGTGATTGGACTTGAAGCTGAGCTAGCTGCGCCCTCCACAACTAAGATTGAAGGACAACAACTTGGCTGTTCCTCTTCCCCAATTCCCCAATAAAATCTTAAAAAAAAAAAAAAGAATATACGCTCTAACCAACTGAGCCACCCAGCCGCCCCTAATTGGCATTTTTAAAGTGCCTAGTGTGGTTGCAATGCTGTGGTGTTGCACTCATCAGGCAGTTCCAAAGAATTTTCGGCTTCTTTCTCATCGTAGTCCTATAGTTTGGGAGAGAGGGGATAATGGGTTTATGCCATGCCTCTTACCAAATGTATCAGTAATAAACTACCCCAAACTTGGTGTAAACGCCAAGAATCATTTATTATTATCTCTTAGTTCTGAGGGTTGACTAGATCCAGTTGGGCAGATCTCTATCAAGATCTGTCATGTGATTTATGTGGTTGCGGTCAGAGTCTTGGGCTGGAATCATTAAAGACTCTTACATCTCTAGGGGTTGATGCTCACCGTTGTCTAGGACCTCAGTAAGAGCTGTTGGCCAGAACACCTATAAATGGCCTCTTCGTGTTACCTGGACTTCCTCAAAGCATGACCACTGGGTTCCAGGGTCCTTCACCCCAAGACAGAGAGCCAGGCAGAAGCCATATCACCGTTTGTAATCTAGCCTCTGGAGTCACCCAGTGACACTTTCCAGTGCATCCCATTCACTGGAGGTGAGACAGTAAGGTCAGCCCATAGTTAGGGCAAGGGGAATCAGACTGCATCACTTGATAAGAGGAATGTCAACAAATTTTAAAATATAAGAAACTTCAAATCAGTCTTTCAAAAAAAGTAGTTAAATCAGCCTTTTTTTAAATAGTCAAACCTTTCGAGCATCCCCTGCTTATCCACTCACGTTGTGGGAAATAACCACTCAAATAAGTCTACCAGAATCCAACTAACCAAATTGGCCGGGGCAGAAGAATGTTGCTTTCTTCTTTTCCAAAATGAAGTTATCTGTGAAAGTAGAATGGCAGTTTCCCTTAGAATCCTCTGAAATTAGCAAATGATTCTCAAGTAGGACAGGCAAGACTCCTGAGTAAAATGGCTCCATCACCTTTTGGTGCTCAGAGCCCAGAGTGATACTAGATGTGATAGGTAAGGCTCCTCTCACTCTCCTTAAGCTGAGCACTATCCATAGTTTGGGAACATGCATTGTTCACATGAGCCTTTGTCCTGGATAACAGCTTCTGTTTATCAATATGACACATTGCACTCTGATTTTCTACTTCTCTCTTTCTTTCGGGATATTCCTTTCTCTTTTTTGATTGCTTTTTCTTCTTAGACCATTACTCTAGTTGATAGTGCCAGGTTATCATTGGCTCCTATCTCCCTCTCCAATAAGCCTGTGATTGATACTAATCTTCCTCATGGGACACATTTTATAGGATACACAGTGGAAACCACTCTCTAAATCTTAGCTTTATGTGTGCTGACAATTTACTAGGTTGCACCTCACAGTCATCTCAGGAGGCTTAAGGGGAAATTTGAGAACTGTGTAATCAGACCTCCTAATAAGAAAAGAAATGCCTTTCATACAAAGATGCTGTCGTGCCATTCAGCAGTCTGTGCTACGCCCGTTTGTCTTTTAATTTTTTTTTTCCAGCCATTCAAATACTGGGTCTGAATTTTTAGGTTAGTGCTATCTGGGAAGTGGCCAGTTCCTAGAAGCCCAGCATGCATCATTCCTCTCTTCTAAGGAGCGTACTATTTTAATTACTCTAATAAAAACTTTCACTTGCCATCGATTCCATAAAAACAGAAAATTAAGGTCGTTACAAATGCCTCACTGAAACAGAAGGCTTGCTTCATAATATTACTGCAAACTTTCCTAGGAAAACTGAGCTCCTGAGAGATTTACAGACACAGCATGTTATCACTCCATTTGACATATGCTTGGGTTGAAATTGTATTTTTCCCTAAAACATGCAGGCCAAGGAAGTTAATGCAATGCAGTATTTGCTTGCAACTGTATTAGATCCAGTGTATTCTTCAAAGGAATGCTTGCACCCAGAAAATAGAAGTATGTAGCAAACTTAAAGCTTTTAAGCAACACACACTAGATTCATGATTTGTGAATTAGTTTACATGGAACTCGAAGAAGGAGGCTTCTGTGTCTTTGACCTCAGCATAGTCACACTGTAGACCAGTAAAACAAACTTACAAAAATCGTAGGTGTTTGATATTTTTAACTGAAAAATTCAGACCCAGTTATATGTTTTGGGGGAAATGAATATACGAAAACTTAGTTCCTTAGAGTAGTTAGATTTCATTCCCAATGTTGTTGTCACATCTGAAAGTGGGACACTCCTCTGGATTGGCCCTTTTATTTTATTTTATTCTTTTTTAAGATTTTTTTTTTATTGGGGAATTGGGGGAAAGGGAACAGACAAGTTGCTATCCTTTTGTTCTTCAGTCTAGTTGTGGAGGACATTGCTTCACTGGCCCAAGTTGGCACCATCATTGCGCTCTTCCCAGACAAGGCAGATCAGTCCCGGGTTTCTGGACGGCCGCTGACAGTGGTTGCTGGCCGCTCATGCTGGCTGCTGGCTACACACGGTAGCCCATGGTAACCCACTGCAGCAGGGGCTGCAGCCTACGCCATCGCCGGGGACTCATGGCAGCCCAGCTCCAGGTTGAGCTGTTGTTCAGCATCTTAGCTGTGGAGGGCAGTGTCACTGGCCCTCATATGTGGGATCCGAACCTGGGCCCTCTGGCATCCCAAGCCAGTTCTTAACCACCACGCCACTCGGCCGGCCCTGGATTGGCCCTTTTAGAAGAAGTGATAGCTCAGAATCTTTCTATTTTTCTTCCTTTAACATTTGTGTTCTTTTTGAATAAATACCCCAGGGAAAATTTGGGTGTCGTGGGCTGAATTGTGTTCCACTCCCCCAAAACTTGTATGTTGAAGTCTTAACCCCCATTACCTCAGAATATAGTTCTATTTGAAGATAGGGCCTTTAAAAAAGGTAATTAATTAAAATGAGGTCTTTAGGGTGGGACCCTCATCCAATATGACTGATATCCTTATAAGAAGAGATTAGGACACAGACAACAGAGAACAAGAAGCAGCCATGTACGGACACAATGAGAAGGCGGCCATCTGCAAACCAAGGAGAGAGGCTGCAAAAGAAATAAACCTTCTCACACTTTGACCTTAGACTTCTAGCCTCCAAAATGGTGAGAAAATAAGTTTCTGTTATCAAGCCACCCAGTCTGAGGTACTTTGTTATAGCAGCCTTAGCAAATGAATACACAGGAAGTTTATCGTACATATAACAGAAACTCATTTTTCTGGGTAACTAAAAGTGACTTGCACATTTCTAGCTACAGCTCTGAACCAAGGTGACAGTAGCTTGGTGTCAGTTTCAGGGTGTCAAAGATAAAATTAGACACTAGTTAAAGTGATAAAGCTGGATTTTAATCAGTAATATGCTGGTTCAATAGGGAAACAATAAGGAAAAGAACCCCAATGTAAACTGAATTCAACTTCAATTTGTACAGAGGTAACTGGGAATTTTAAAGAGAGAATGAGGGCATAGGAAAGGGAGTGAGCTGGGGCCCAGCAGAGTCAGGGACATGAAACATTATAAAAATTGAGAAGGGTGGAGGTGATAGGGGGTGCATGTAAAATGCACCTGGGTTTGTTAACTGGCGCTTATTGAAGTGAGGCTCCTGTCCTCCCACGAAGGCTGAGAGACGGGGGCCCTATCTTCAGGTGTTGGTAGAAACAAACAGTACATTCTTTGGGCAGCCTTGAGTTTTCTCAGGCAGGCACTCTAAAGCAAGCCACGGTCATCCTAGGAATGCAGCCTTGAGCTACGTTCGTTCGTAGTTTGTTCAAGTCTTTCTAGCCCAAGGTTCACGGGTATAATAGAGAAGCGTTGAGGAGCCTGGCCAGAGTTTGATCAGGGAAATCTTTGTCAGGGGCCACCAGATCCAGGCAGAGCCTCTGTGCTGACAAATGCCATTTAAGCCCTTCCAGCACTGAAAAGCATGAAAAGGAACCAGAGGTCTGTGTTGACCTAACAGCGTCTGGTAATGGAATCCATAGCCACTCTAAATTGTGAGATGAAATAGGCCTAGAAGGAAACTCCATAAAAGCAGACCTGAAATCTGGAGCAGGCTCAGAAATCATGGCAAGAACGGAGGCGAGAGCCTTCAAAGTTAGAATTTAGGGTTCGCATTTTTTTCTGTATCTGCTGTGCATTTTATTATTATGTGATTACACAGCACAGCCAGAAAAGTGAGAGGCTGAGCATGGTGGTAGGGCGGAACTGGGCCATTGCAGAGAAAGCTAGAAATACATGGGACAGTTTGTAAAAGGGGAAGGGATTGGATGCCATAGGTGGGTGTCCTGTGCTAATGCTGGTTGAAGGCAGCCTGCTGGGGTAAAGTGGTCCTGTCACGGTGAGAGTTTAGAGAGAGCCCAGGCAACAAGCTACAGTCCAGTCCAAGGCCATGGAGGAGAGGTCTGCTGGGTCCTGTGGACTTGAAGATTGGGGGACCACATCATGATTTTGACACCGCATACCACACTAGATCAGCTCCCCACCAGAAATATTCTCCCAACACCCTGTGCTTTTCTTTACTAGCACTTATTGCAGTTCATAATTACAATTATTTGATTAACATCTGTCTTCCCCACTAAACCATATGTTACAGGAAGGCAGAAATGTTGACTATTTTACTTTCCATCGAATTCCCAGTGCCTAACGTGGTCCCTGGCAAGAGTTGACACTCAGGAAATATGTGTTGAGTGGATGAATGAATTGATTCATGTTAGTGCCCCCAAGCTTTCAGAACCTCACTTCTGGTACAGAACATTGTGGGATGCATGGAAGGTCAAAGACAGGAAGTAGTGTCCTCCCAGGGGCGAGCTGAGAAGACTGTGCCCTCAGAGGCATCGAATGGCAAGTGCATCAATGTACATTGGGAGAGGACCTCACCTCTGAAAGGCCATTGAAGATCTCAGTGACAGCCTGATTCTGGGGATATCAGAAAAGACTGACATGTGAGGCCCAGAAACTCTCTGCAGAGAAAAAAACAGGGCAGTGGACCTGCCTGTGGAGACCAGGCCAGGGTATGATCTTTGTCTATAAAGTCCATGGTCCTCGCAGACAGAAAGAGGTGTCACACAGACAGCTGTTTAGCAGCGTCCGAGCCTGATGTCATGGAGGAAACAAGGACCAACCATCAGAGTCCAGGTAGCACCAGATCCCTGGCTGCCTAGGGCAGGGAGCCAGAAAAGCTTCTATTCTCCAGCTCTGCCTGCTGTGACCCACCTTTCTGTCACCTGAACACTGGTCAGGTCATCTCCCAAGCCCTCTGCCCCTTCTAACTTCTGTATCTGCCCCCAGTCCCCAACTCTCCCTCTATGAATTCTGTTTATCCTGGGCATAAAATATCACAGGCATTAAAAGGTATTGAGAAAACCCATCAATTCTGAAACTTCTCTCTCTCTCTCTCTCTCTCTCTCTCTCTCTCTCTCTCTCTCTCTCTCTCTGTCTCTCTTGCGCGCTCACCCCCACACTCACTTGCCCATGTCCCACTCCAAGGACACTAGAATGCCTGATATTCCACCACAGTCACCCCTTTGGCTTAAGGAATCAAAACGATTATAATTAAAGCACTCTTATACCTGGACACAATTTACTTTGTGAGGATTAGCTTTCTCTGAGTACCTAGAATAGCCTTGGGGAAAAACTGGGTCATGTACTAGATAGATTTTGATCAGGACATGTGGTTAAGAAAAGTCTAGCGCAGGGGTTGGCAAACTGCAGCTCGCGAGCCACATGGGGCTCTTTGGGTACATTCCATCTCAAAAGTTTGCCGACCCCTAGAAGAGCCAATCCTGTCCCTCACAACAATTTAAAAATTATTCAAGAGCCATAAATATATTTTTACATAATCACCATTATGTGAATAATATCCTTTAAAATTTTTATAAATGAAACTATGATAGTTTTATTTTCATTTTCAATTTTACTTACCCAAAATGTACGTACCCAAAGAGCCTCATGTGGCTTGCAAGCCGCAGTTTGCTGACCCCTGGCAGCTTTTCCACCTCAAAAGTTTGCCAACTCCTGGTCTAGATAGAACACAAGGTGCTTCTATAGAGCACAGTGAAATCCGTGGGTGACCAGGAGGCAGGCAATAGTGTGCTGATTATGTGGTAGTGTGAGGAATGGGTGGATTAAATGGAGGTAATGCAAGGAAGAGAGTGCTAGAAGGGGACAAAAGATTATCATGGTCACCCAGTTCACAGCTCTACCCATTATGTCAAGATCACTGGCCCATCCCAAGCCTCCCTCCCTAATGCTGCCACTTCCCCCACAGGCAGTCTCCTTTCCAACTGCAGCGCCTCCACCTGCCAAGATGTCCTGGCGCGGAGGCCTCACTCCCCTCAGTGGATGGTAAAATAGTAAACATGTAAATACAGGTAGAGGAGCTCCGTCTTCTATCACAGAGCTCATTTCCATAAGGAGATCTGCACTTGTCCAAACTGTTGTCAAAAAAGGATATTATCTCCCAGATTTTCTGTGAAGAGGCAGGATTGCATCATGGGAAGGCTGGAAGTTTTAACAAGAATTCTAGTCCCCTTGTTGGCATTGAGGTACTATATGACCTTGGACAAGTTCCTTCCCCTCCCAGGGCTGCTGTTTCTTTCATGTAAATGTCATCCCACCTTTGGCCTGTTTGTTGCCATTTTTGTGGGGGAAAGCGCCCTGGGAAATGTAATTAAGGAGAGACTCCCATCCTCTTAGCCAAGGGAGAGGACCTTTGTGCTCAGACCCCGTGGACACTTTGGATCCACTTCAGCTCCTCTTGTGTTAATTTCCTCCTCCTCTTCGCCAACCTGCTGTCTCCATATAAGGGCACAGCGTGGCCGATTGCATTTAAAATTGCTTTCTAAATGGCACATGCATGCATCCTGGCTGCACTGTCTTTGTGGAGCTAGGACTGATTCATCTCAGAGGCCTAATTCCAGCCTCGGAATGGACTTGCGGAGGTGTCATTGGGAGGGGTTCAGCAGTCTTACATTAGTGACTCTCCAGGGCAGAAAATATGTGCCACGGAGCAGCGTAATGGCCAGAGCTCTCCAAAGTCAGCAGAGGGGACAGCAGGTGTCAACCACTGCCCATGTGTTACTTATTTATCTGTTTACTCTCCATCTCCCCAGTTTATATGTAGCCTTTATGTTAGTAGAATTGTCTCATTAACTCACTCTTCTATCCTTAGCATGTAGAACAGTACTCGGAACATAGTAAAGTACTAAGAAATAGATTTTTGCATGAAAGAATGAATGAATGAATGAATGAATGAATGAATGAATGAAATGCTACAAAACACATTCTTGGAGTCTGACCTTCACCCTACAGGCCACCCCTAAACTGATCAGGAGCAGGCAGGCAGAGGTCCCAGGAGGAGGAGCACAGGGGTTTGGGTCCTCAGCTGCCCTACACCCCTTTGCTCCAATGTGGACGTTCTCCCAGGTGATGGAAAGAATTGGGGAGGAGTAGTGCTGACAAAGAGTTCTTTCACTTCCACTCCAAAGACAGAAGGTTAATGGGAGTTAATGACATGGAGGAGAGTAAAAGGGTGCCAGCTCCCACAGCACAGTGTGTATGGGTCCTTTCACAGTTCTATAATGTAATTAATCCTAAAAGATATATTCCCTGACCTCTAATCAATTACAATAAAAATAAGTCCGGATGGGTTGAAATGTGTTCAGGTTTCTTTATACTTGGATGTGGGGTTTATGACCCAGTCTCGTGGGACCTATACTTGGGGGCAGGGGTGAAGGTCTACTTCGGTTTCCCATTGACGTCTCCCAATGTCTGGAAGCATGAGCTTAAGATGAGTGGCCACTTATCGAGCATTTATTGTGTGTCAGATACTGAGTAAGCTCCCTGGATAAGACAGCACCCCCCAGGCATTTCTAGTCTAGCAAGGAACCGTGACAGATAAACCCACAGTTGTAAAGAGTTGCAGTAATTCCGGTGAGAGATGGTGGAGGGCTACACCGAGGTGTTTAGAGTAGGAATGGAGAGAAGTGAACAGAGCTGAGAGAAATTGAGGATGAAGGGATAACAAACCTGCAGGCCTTCTCGGTTGAAGTAGAGAGGAACAGGGAGGGGTTTAGTATGAGTCTCAGGTGTTGAGCTTGGGCAGCTGGGTGGAGCTGGAGGCTTCACTACAGGAGAGGCAGAGTGGCAGACAGGGGAGACTGCAGAGGAGTTCAGCTCAAGACGTGCTGAGGGTGCACTCCTATGTGTCATCTGACTGGAAAAGTCCATTAGGAAGCAGAATACTGTAATTCAAGATACCAGTTAAGAAATGGGGGAGTTTTACTCTTTAATATTTTTAAACACTAATAAGGTTCTATATAGACATGTCCTCCCACATTTGAAAACTGATTTACACTCCAGGCATTCTTTCTAAGTAAGTCTTATTTTTAAAGGAAATACCATGTCAGCCATGAGTGCAGCTGAAAATGAGCTGGACAGACCAGTGGGGAATATGGTTTGTCAGGCTCAATATTTACCAAGCGTTCCTTCGGTGACCCCTGCCCTGGCCTCCTGCACTGTCAGCTTTGAAGGATATTTAGTCCTTCTAGCCTCAAATTATTTAACCCTCCTATAGCCTCTCAAGACAAATCCTGGGGATCTCAGACACCTCAGGCATGTCCAGGAATAAGCACAAAAAATGAAAGTATCTACCTCTGCTAAACCTGCCAGAGCAACTCACTAAGTCTCATGTCTTCAAAGCTGAAACAAAACTTCTTAGTAAAATAGATCTCCATGCTCAAGGGGTGGACATTTTCATTGGAAGTCAGAAAAATGATCAGAGCCTCTTCAGAACTTCAGGGTATTTTTTAAAAGCCTTGCCATTTTCTGATTAGAATTCAAGCTGGAGGAAAAATCATAGTCCTATGAGCAAATCATGAGTAAATGCAAGGGTGAAACCCAATTCCTGCAGCTTTAGAAATTCATATATTAATTCATTCAACCAACAAATAACATCTTCTGTATTTAAGCCCCTTTGTGGGACAGCGTGGAACACAGAGATAAAAAATCATTCTGCCTCCCAAGCTGGTGACACAAGAATGGTGAAGCTTGGTGAAGAAATAATGTGCAGTATGAAGTGGCATATGCCGATGGCAGAGAGCAGACTGACGCTGCTTTGTGTATTAACTTATTGAACCCTCTCTCGCAGCCTTATGAGGTAGGTTCTATCATGGCCATTAGTTTATAGACAAGAAAACTAAGGCACAGGGAAGGTAAGTAATTTGCCCAAGGTAAATAGTTGGTATGTGACAGGATTTGAACCCAAGCAATTGGAATTAAGCACAACTTTTTTGATCAAATGGCCTTTACAGAGGACTTTAAAAGGTGGGTTGGTTTTCAGTAACGAGTTGAGCGAGCCGGGGAGTGAGTTCCAGAAACAGCGCTCCTCTTTGGGCAAAGACAAGGACTTGGCACATTTGGGTAAATGAGTGGTTGTCCAGTTTAGAGGAGTTTAGGTTCTCAAAATGTATCAATAAAAAAGTAAGATATGAAGGGTCACTTTTAGTAGATTTTCCTCTGCAGTTCGTAGGGAGTTATGGAAGATCTTTGAGCAGGACTGATATGATTAGAACTGTACTTTAGAAAGAAAACATGGTTCCTGCATTCTGGCCACTTACCAAAATAAGTGGACAGAAAGGGAACTTTCCTGGCTGCTCGATATAATAATTAAAGTTATACCTTCTGCTTCACAAACAGATCGATCCAAAAAAATGTATAATGGTTCTTGCTCACAGAGTCAAAAAAAGTGAGAGTTCCAACTATCTCTCATCCAAGCAATGACTCAGGGAGCTGGTCTCCTTCCATTTTTGCTCTGCTGTAGTTGACACATGGCTTCCAAGTTCACTGCACCACGTGTATTGAGGCATCCGAAAGGGAAGGAGAGTGGAGAAGGCACCTGCTTCTTAGATTCTCCAATAACCTCTGCTCCAATTCTATTGGGAGGTACGTGGCTCCCCCTAGAGGCCTAGGAATGAGAAATATAGTCTCTGAGCAGCCACTTCCATCTATGACTACGCTATGGAAGGGAAGCATGAATTTCAGTGGAAAGTCTATCGACACCTGAATGGGGAAAGCAAAGCTTATTTACCCTTCAGCAATAACTTTTCAAAGTAATCTAGCACCTCATTTTGAAGCACGGTTGAGGAATGAATTTTATGAGCAAATGAGGCTTAAAATAACATAAAACCGTAGTCACTTTTAGCACCAACTCGTATTTGTCTAAATTATTTTTGAAGGTTCAAAATTGATTTTATACTTCCCTACCTAAGTGAACAAAGCTTAACTTAATTCAAGCTTTTCTTGATGACTTAGGATCCCCATTATGAATGTCACTTATTATAATGCAGTATGTTGTATACTGATGGCTTTTGAGTAGTGTGGAAATGTTTGTTCCTGCACTTAATGCCTCCAGAATTCCAGGGTGTTTTGCAAAATTTTCTGTTTAACTTTTCTGGCCTTTGAAAAATTTTTAGTCATTGTGTCATCTCAATGCCTCTAATTTCTGTGTTTTCCAATGCTTTCTATGTTTTCCTGCCGTTTTTGTTTTCTACTTGTTCCTCCCCTCTGTAGGCTTTCTCTTTTCCTCTTTGCCTCTTTAATCATCTTTTCTTTGCAATCCTTTCACTCAACCCTGTTTGGCCCTTTATGATGGATAGAGCATGCTCACACTTGGAAGTGGGATTCAACACAGGCTGTGCCTTAGAAACTCTATGACCTTGAGCGATTTAACTTTGAACCTCTTTTTCCTCAAATACAAATCAAGGTTTTAATACAGACCTTATCACTTTACTTTAGGTTACTAAGTTACTAATAATAATATAAAAAGGTTTTCTGTAAACATTGCTAGCCATTATTATTGTCATTTTGTCACTTATGAAACTTGGTTTTTATTGGCACCTTCAAAAGAAATAAAAACAACCCACAGGACTCCAGAGAGTTGGAACCCAGGACTGAATGGAGGAAGAGTCAGAATATGGGAGACATTTCCATAGAGTGGGAGCTGCAGCCACGAATCAGGACCCTGGGCACCTCTAAGAAGTTATTGATCTACTAATATTGTTAAGCATGATCTAAAGAAAAATCTAATATAAATGAATAAAGCCAAAAGAGGAGTATCAAGAAAAAAAGATTGGGTGAAAATCTGCCCAGTTTCTAAAAAAAAAACAAAAAAACCTTTCTAAACCCTGAAGCTATCAGTCCTACCTGCCTTCATTCACTCTCAGGCTTCTTAAAGGAGCTGGGACACCTGTCTCGTTTTGCCAGGAATCAGCTTCCTTGCTTTTTAGAACCAACCCCTCTCTGAATCTGGGTATTGCCAGAGGAGCGAAAGCAGTTGTATACTGGGCAACCTGCCCAAGAGATTCCATTACACAGACAGTAGGTACTTAGTAGCTATGTGTTGAGAAAATGAAATGGGAAAAAAAGAAAAAAGGCTATTTTTTTAATAATACAAAGTAAGTCATTCCGCAGCCCAGAGGATACATCATGTTTAGCAAATTTAAGCAGGTGGCAAAGTACCTCCCCAGTCTGTACATCATGGCCAATGTCCATCAGTGGTCAACAAATGAGTAGACTATGCCTGCATTGATAATCTTGTTCTTAGCTTCATGCTTTATTTATTTAGCTAATGACTGCTTCACTGGTAGCTCATCACAATGGTGTTTACTGAGCTTGGCAAAGTAAAAAATTATGATTTTGTTTACTCATGTGTTTCCAGCTGGGGTGCTGAGTTGTTATCCAGGCTGCTGATGGCCATTCTTTTATTCTCAGAGCCCCTAAAGTAGGCCATTCAATAAACAAACCATCAGCTTGGCCCAAAGTGTCAACACTGACACAATCTGGTTATTTGCTACTTGGCAGTAGTCAGTGTCCAGAACCTCAGGTAATGACTCATTTGGGAGACTCCTTTACACTTACATAATAAAGTGAATAGGAATAAGGTTTCAGTATAATCAGTTTAGCTTCTACTACTCAGTCATCTAAGAAGACTGAGTATTTGCACCAGATTAAATTTTCTATTTTGGATGAGTTTGTCTCTTGGTCTATGCTTGGGCATATCAAATGGAAATGGAAACCTGAACAGAAAGCCTGCGAGAGAGAGGCTATGGTTCCGAAATGGTCCTCTTACCTACATAAACTAATTTAGTTACTTGTACAGCAAGTATTTCATGAGCAGCTACTGTATATTATATTCTGGGGATAGTTTGGTGACCTGAACCCAACACACACATGAACCCAGTTCTTAAAGGAACCTTGCCATTTTGTGAGAAAGAGAGACACTGATTCAGTGATTGCAGATACGATGAGAATTATGAAGGGAGAAACGGGATGCAAAGCTAGTCTTGGAGTTTAGGGAAGGTTCTCTGAGGAAAGGAGGCTTTAAATGAGCTGGGGAGTTACAAAAGTCATAGATGGAAAAAGGAGATAGGGAAGGGAAACTTTGAATGTTATTATCTCACAAAGTAACTCTGCAAGGTAGGTGTTATTGTTCTGCTTTACAATTGAGGAACCTCGAGTTCCAGGGAAGGCATGTGAATGGCCCTGAGGCCACACCTTATGAATAATGCCTCTTGGAACTACAAGGAGCTACAAAGTCAAATAAAGTCATTGTGACTGGAGTGTAGAGAGCCATGAAAGGGAGTTTGATAAAGAAGGACTTGGCCTGGTAAGCCACCGGAAGGACCTCATCCTCAGAGCAACAGGAGGCCATTTTTAGGGATAATAAGCAAAAGCATGTCCTAATTAGATGTGCATTTTAGAAAGGCCATTCTGCCTGGTAAGAAGAATAGACAGAATGGGTACGAGAGGACTGGTTATGAGGCATGGCAGTGACTGGGTGAAGATGGCAGGTTGAACCAGGGGTGGGTCGGGGGGAGCAAGGTACAGATGGATAGAAATGATCAAATTCAACAGAGAAAAAGGAGGTTGAGTTAGTAGGCCCAGTGAGTGACTGAACATGAGGAGAGAGGGGATATAGCAGGCTCTTCAAGTGGGTTCTTTTTGAGGTCCGGCTGAGTGGTTAAGTTGGTTAAGAGCTTGCTCAAGAGTGCGAGTTCTGAGCAATAGGGTCACCGGTTCGATTCCCGACCTGAGCTGAGCTGCCGCTGAGCTGCAGCTGAGCTGCCAACAGGTGGCAGAATGGCTTAACTAAAAATAATAATAATAATAATAATAATAATAATAATAATAATAACAATAACAATAAAAAGAAAACAAAGAGGGTTGTATCTGTAATAATTAAGCCATGATAGCAGTAATTGTTACTCCTTACTGTCTACCATGGCCATTTTACAGATCAGAAAAACTGAGGCTGAGAATAGGGAAGTACCTACCAATAAAGGACTGTACTGAGATTTGAACCCAAGTCTGACTCCCATGACAGTGTTTTTTCCACTTTAACACTATCAATTTAAGATTCTGTTCAATTAGATTTTTTTTTCTCTTTTGCTTAACTGAAATCTTAGCTTTTTTCCTCCCATTTAATTCGGTTATGTTTAGAACTTTCAAGCTCTCATAATTCTCTTGCCTTTGCTCATTGATTTTCAGTTATCTTCCCAGATTTGGGCCATGCTGTGTTTATTTTAGGGCCCTTTCAAATGTAACAGAAGCCAGTTTTATGGAATTAAGCCTGTCTGGCAGCATTAAATATCACCTTACTCTAATGAAAATGCATCTTTTTGTTTGTTTTAATGCGCGCAGGGGGCCTCTATTTCCAATCTCCAACTAGAAGAGGTAATTGCATATGAGTGACCTTTGAAGGAAATCACATCAGGGAGTTATTTGAAAGGCTGTGAGGTGAGCCAGTGTATAACATCAACCATTGTACTAGCATTTCAGAGAAGAAATGGGCACTAGAAACAGGCTTGTCTCATGGACAGCTCACCCTCTCCCCCTTTGAAGAGAGAAAAGTCATCTACTGCTTGCCAAAAAAGCAAAGCAGTGAGGCATTAAGAGATTTCTTTATCTCTTGAGCACCTACTGTATGCCATGCATACGTTATGAACCCTGACCCAATGGCACTCATATTTTAGTGGTAGGGACAGACAATAAAGAAATTTTTTAAAAATGTAAATCATTAGAGATTGTGGGATGAAGGAAATAAACAGGATCATAACAGGTGTTTAATTTGTGCCTTAACTTCCCCATCTGATAAAATAAGGGAAATGGCTAGAACCTGCCTCTTAAGGCTGTTTTCAGGATTAAGTTAGATGATGTCCATCTTATGTTTAGAACGGCACTTGGCACATTCGTTGAACATTTTGTCAGTGTTATTAGTGGTTGATATCCTTTTTATAATAAGCCGGATAGGACCCTTTTGATTGGGGCAATCAGGGAGGGCCTCCTGGAGGAGATGGCTTTTAATCTGAGACCTGAGAGATGAGAATGGACCAAACAGGTGAATAACTGGGGAAGCAAAAGCCAGATACAAAAGAAGCAACAGCTGGTCTCTCCCAGGGGCAGAAGGGAGATGGGTGGGGAAAGGGGCTGGAGAATGGAATATGGAATGAGTGGAGGGCCATGAAGCAGGCAAGATTCCAACCAAGTAAAGAATTTGGATTTTATTCTTCAAGAAGGGTAAGGGAGTGGCGTGCTTTATGCTTTAAAGTCTCACTCTGCAGCTGTGCAGAGAATAAACTGTAAGGGTGAAAGCTGAGAGACCAGGGAAAAGCATTGGTGGGTGGAGGCGCTGGTGGGAGGGTTGGAGGGGAGTCAAGACCTGTGGGTGGCAGTGTATTCGTTTCCCAGATCTCCCAGAACAAATGACCACAAACTGGGAGTCTTAAAACAACAAACATTTATTCTCTCATAGTTCTGGAGGCTAGAAGTCTGAAATCGCGGTTTTGGCAGGGCCCTGCTCTCTGTGTAAGCTCTAAAGGAGAATCCTACCTTGCATCTCCCAGTGTCTGGTGGTTGCCAACAGCCTCAGTGTTGCTTGGCCAGTAGATACATCACTTTAACCTCTGCTTCCATCATCACACAGCATTCTCCCTGTGTTTTTCTGTGTCTGAGTCTCTTCTTATAAGGACATTAGTGATTGGATTTAGGACCCATGCTAATCCAGTACAACCACATCTTGATTTACATCTTAATTATATCTGCAAAACCCTTCTCCCAACTGAGGTTACATTCACAGGTGCTTGGGTTTAAGACTTCAATGTCTTTTCAGGGGAGGACACAATTCAACCCACAACAGGCAAGAGGGTCCTGACTGGCCACCCCTCTGGGGGTTTGTGCTAGAGAGAAGCTGCAGTAGCCCAACTTGTGGGGCAGGAGCAGCCCCCAGCCATGCCCAGAGGCAGTCAGCGTCTTCCCTGTAATAGAGGGTTTCGATGCTATACCGCTATTCCAAATAAGCAGACAGGTGGTGCAGAGGCAGTCAGCCCTGCTGAGGGTGGCGTGTCCCTTCTTCCTCATCTGTCTGCGCCATGCTAGTTCCATGTGTAAATTCCATCTTAGGGTCACTATTAATTCATGGTTTCTTTTTGGTGGGATCCCAGTGACTTTGAACAGCCTATGGACATAGGTGGATTTTCTTGGGTATTTAGGAGTGAGGAGACCTGGGGTTTATCTCAGGTGCTGCCCTTAGCATGTGAGCTTGAGTAAATCACATAACCTCCTGAGTTTCAGATTCTTCCTTTGTAAAATGAGTGTACTGGCCTGGTCCAGGGGTTCTCAACCTGGAGGATTCATCAACATCACCTGAAGGTCTTGTTAAAACACGAATTTCTGGGACCCACCTCAGAACATTGGATTCAGTAGGTCGAAGGCGGAGCCTGAGAATTTGCATTTCTAGCAAGTTCCTAGACTTTTTTGTTGCTGCTGGCCTGAAAACCATACTCTTAGAATTATTGGCTGAGATAATCTCTGAGATTTCTATCAGTAATGCTATTCCATAATTCCATGAAACTGATTTCAATATAATATAACAAGGTAAAGTGAATTTTCTAACTTTAATTATCAAAACCTGTTTATTTCTTTCCCAGCTTTATTGAGGTATAATTGACAATTAAAATTGCATATATTTAAAGTGTATAATGTGATATTTGATATACATACACATTGTGCAGTGATTACCACAATCAAGTTAATTAACACATTTAGCATCCCACATTGTTACTCTGTGTGTGTGTGTGTGTGTGTGTAGAATGCATTTATTGTACTTCTTAGTGAATTTCAAGTATACAATACCGTATTATTAACTGTAGTCACCATGCTGTACATTAGATACCCAGAAGTTATTTATCTTATAAATTGAGGTCTGTACCCTCTGACCAACATCTGCCCATTTCCCCCGCCCCTAGTCCTGCCAACCACCTTTCTACTCTCTTCTATGAGTTTGACTTTTTTTTCTTTTTAGATTCTATATGTAAGTGAGGTCATATAGTATTTTTCTTTCTCTAGCTGGCTTATTTCACTTAGCTTAATGTCCTCCAGATTCATCCAGGTTGCTATAAATGCAGAATTTCCTTCTTTTTATGGCTAAATGCTATTATACACACACACACACACACACACACACAGAGATACACACACACACACACACAGAGATACACACACACACACACACACACACACACACACACACCTCTCATAAATGGACACTTGGGTTGTTTCCATATCTTGGGTATTGTAGGAAATGCTACAGTTAACATGGGAGTGCAGTTATCTCCCCAAAATACTGATTTTCTTCAGATTGACAGTCAGAAGTAGGATTGCTGGATCATACAGTAAACCAAATTTAGAAAATCTGATTTAAATATAAAAATATGACCCAACCATCATTCACCTTATCTTATTTTTTATTTACCTCTCCTGACTTAAAGGTGTTGATTAAATGGCTCCCCTTTCTCTCTATTCTCCTTACATCCATGCTTCTCCAGCTAGTGGGTCCTACATGTACAAGACTCCTGCAGAAATCAACAGAATGTTGACTCAGAGTTCAAAAGGATCACCTATGTTTAGGGTGACTTATTTGGCGTGGAGATGGGATATAACAGATGGAATTAGAAACCTGAAGATAAATGGCATACATGAGCTCATGAAAAGATGCTCAACATCATTAGTTATTAAGAACTTGCAAGTTAAAAGCACAATGAGATACTTCCTTTCACTCAATAGAATGGTTACAATCAATAGAGAGACAATAATAAATGCTGAGAAGGAAGTAGAGAATTTGAAATCCTTCTACATTGCAGGTAGGATTGTAAAATGGTGGAGCTACTTTGAAAAGCAGTTTGACAATTTCTCAAAATATTAAACATAAGGTTATGTGATCCAATAATTCCACTCCTAGGTATCTACCCAGGAGAAATGAAAGCACATGTCCACATAAATATTTGTATGAGAATGCTTTAAATAATACCATTATTCATAGTAACCACAAAATGGAAACAAACCACATTTCCATTAAAACTGGTGAATGGATGGGGCCGGCCGAGTGACGCGTTGGTTAAGAGCTGGCTTGGGACTTCAGAGGGCCCCAATTCGGATCCCATATATGAGAGCCAGTGACCCTGCCCTCTACAGCTAAGATGCTGAACAACAGCTCAACCTGGAGCTGGGCTGCCGTGCGTTGCCCTCAACAGCGTAGGCTTCAGCTCCTGCTGCAGTGGGTTGCCATGGGCTACCGTGTGTAGCCAGCAGCCAGCGTGAGCGGCCAGCAGCTGCTGTGAGTGGCCATCCAGAAGCCGGCGACTGACCTGCCTCGCCTGGGAAGAGCGCAATGATGGTACCAACTTGGGCCAGTGAAGCAACATCCTCCACGACTAGACTGAAGAACAAAAGGACAGCAACTTGTCTGTTCCCCTTCCCCCAATTCCCCAATAAAAATCTTTAAAAAAACAAACAAACAAAAAACTCGTGAATGGATAAACAAAATGGGGTGTATTCATATAATGTGATAATATAGCAAGGAAAAATAACAAAGTGCTGAGACATGTTGCCACATAGATGAACCTCAGAATTATTATGCTAAGTGAAAGTCAGACACAAAAGGCTGTATGACTCCATTCGTATGACATGTCCAGAAAGGCCAATCTGTAGAGACAAAAAGTGTATTAGAAGTTGCCTAGGGTTAGGCATGGGAATAGAGAGTGACTATAAATGGACATGAGGTTTCCTTTCAGGATGATGGAAATTTTCTAAAATTAGATTGTGGTGATTGTTGCTCAAGTCTGTAAATACACTAAAAATCATTGAATTCACATTTAAAATGATTGAATTTTAGGGAATGTAAATTATATATCAATAAAGTTGTTAAAAAGATATTGGAAAAATAGATTGCAATTAAATAAGTAAAAAGAAAACTAATGAGATTTCCTGGGCCTCTCTTTGAAGGTCACCTATGCTGAAGGTGGTTATGACATAGGCAGGAGATTAAAATACTGTGCTTTTAGAAAATGCCAACCCAGTTACCCAGACAGAAAAGATCTGGGACTGGTTACTAGCAGAATAGTGATACTTAAATACAATAAGCACATCTCTTTCATACTCTTGATGTGCCGAACCCTGTGGAGAGTTCTCCATGCTTTCTCATTCATCATTTATTCAAAAATGTTTGTTGAATTCCTTCTTTGTGCTAGGCACTGTCCTTGGTGCTGAAGATACCATGTGACTAAAACAAAGCCTCTCCTTTCATAGAGCTTACAGTATAGTAAAGGAGAAAGACAATAAACACATAAACACACAGCCATAATTAAAACGAATTTAGGTAGTGATACATGAGTTTAAAAAATAAATCTGGATGGGGGAGAGAGTGACAAAAGATGGAAGAGGAGGGCGGTGTAGATTAAGGGGCCAGAGAAGGCCTATCTGGTAATCTGAAGGTAACACCTGCAGAATGTGAAGGAGTGGTCATGCAAAGATCAGAAGAGGGGCCCAGGTGGAAGAATAGCTGGTGTAAATCACATCACACAGCAGGCAGTGGAGAAATTGGCAGTGTAATCATGCAGAGTTCTGTACAAGGTGATGCTGGAGAGAGAGAGAAGGATACAAACTGCAGGTCTTGAGGACCATGGTGAAGAATTTGATTCAGGGTCTGGTTTCTTATTCCCAGTGCGATAGGAGGCCACTGGAAGATTTCAGCAGGTGAGTGACATGATCTGATTTGTATATTAAAGGACAACCCAGAACCTTTGAGGAGAAAGGAGGGAGAGAATGAGGGAAGTAAAGGGTTTGCAGCAAAAGCTAAAGAAAGGTGATGGTGGCTTAGATGAAGGTGGTGGCAGCAAGAATGGGGTGGTGAAAAGTGGTGGGATGTGGGATATATGAGTATGTAGACGGGCAGATCCAATAGGATTGTATGAGTGGTAAGGAGTAGAGAAAGGGAGGTATAAAGAATGATCCTTGAATTTTGTCTTGAGCAACTGGGTGGAAGGTGTGCCATTAATTGAGATGACAAACTTCCCTTCAAGATTGGCTTTATAATATACAGATGGCAGATGAAAGAGCTGGGGCTCAGAAGAGCTAAGCCACTTGGCCCAAAATTACCCCCCTAAGGGGTGGAAGAAGCATGTTCAAAGCCAGTGACACCAAAGGCTGTATTTTAAACACTGCTCAGCACTGCCTCCTGGCCGTGGAGTGCTCTTGTCTTTACCAGCCACTGGATGGAAATCATGGAAAGTGGCATTGCATGGAGAGAGAAGAACTTCTTGGCAGTGAAGGCTGGTGGGTGGGCTCGTTGTTGAATAAGAGGGAGAGGAGCAGCTTAGAAGAGTAACGTTTTTCCAGTGAATCATATTAAATGAGCAGAGTGGCTTATACCCAGTGTCAAAGTGAACCAAGATTGACAGCTAATAAAAGCTCAGTAATTACAAGAAAACATCATATTTGGAAAGTACGGAGATTCTCGAAACACCTGCAGTCATTTAATATATCTTATGTTTGCTCCAGACCAACAGGCAGCTCCCAGAGCAAGACTGGTCTCATTACTGAACTAATGGACATTATGCTCTGAGGTACCTTTCCTTCTGCCAAATAAATCAGAAATTTGAAAAGTGAAGCCTGAGATTGCCGTTCTACAAATGTTTGCAAGGACATCACTGGATGTTTTAGGTGTCAAGTTTAATTTGACTTGGCCTGGTCTGTTCTCTTAAGAAAGGCTCCGAAGGCATCACCCGAGTAACAGGGAAAATTCCTTCTTCTTTTGCTCTGTGGGCTGTGACAGAAATAAGACTTTGAGTCACCAAGCGTGCTTTCTCAAGCAGGGGTTGCTCCTGTTGCCATAGCCCAAAGGAATAAATTGTGATGAAAGTTGTCATGCTCCCCTATTCCCTGATTTTTTTGAGGGGGAGGGGGAGGAATGGTGAAAGAAGAGGCTCAGTCACACCTTTTAAAACATTCTAAAATATTCATGAGCCCCCACTAAGTCCTAGACACCTGTCTTAGATACTGGGATAATGACAATTGCTTACCATTACCATAAAGCAAAAGTGACAGCAAAAATAAAATGGTGAGCTCCGTGTGTATGCTCCCTCTAGAGAGCCAGCCTGCCTGCCTCCCACAGGCTCCTGTGCCTTATGCTCTTAGGTCCTGGCCTGCAGCTCTGAGCATCAGCGGCCTGGAGAATGAGTAACTCCTACATGTGCTGTAGATTTTTCTGGGCATTATTCACCTCACAATAGCTCTTAATGACCTTGGCATCAAGCTCTTACTGGGGATTAATAACTGGCTGGGCTTAATGGACCTTACTGTGTCCTGGGCCATTTTCCCAGCCAGCCATTAATTCTAAGCAGTGCCCTGGGCTCTGGCCATTATGGCTCCCTGGGCCGAGTGGCTTCCCTGAGGCAAATGGCCGGAGCTTCTTTCTCTGCAGACAGAGGCTTCCACGGTGCATTCCTCCTTCTCTCCATGGCATGAGTAAAAAGGGCTGGGGTCTACAGGAAAGTTATTGGTTAAGGCACAAGATTATTTCTTCTTTTTATGTCTCAGGAGGTAGGTTTTCTCAGAGGACAGAGAAAGCAGGAGATTGAGTTTCATTCACTCATTTATTGATCCATCCATCTATTTAGTATTAACTGAATGCTTTTCATGGGTCAGGAAGCAAAAGATTACCAAGATTGGAGTGACCTAATATGGGTGCTCATGTTTCCTACCAAAGGATGAAACATCTCACCAACTGGGGCTTTAAGGAAAATGTCTCCAAGAATTAGTTAGGCTGAATACTAAGAGGAAGAAGTCAGAGAGAAGACCTTTCTGGGCAGTGAGTTCACAGGGAGCCGCCTCCCATCTTGTGTCCTCTTTGGAGTTTTATCTCCGAGGCTGCCTAGCAGGAAAGTTCACCTTCCCATACCTCACTGAGTGATTCAACCCAGCATCTGATTGCTCAAGGGAAGAACATGTAAATGCTGCAAGGAATCTCAACTCACCAGGACGTGAGTATTTCCACCCACATCAAGACACTAAGGATCATAATTGCATGTGATGAGGAAGATTGTGGCTTTCTCAGAGGCCTGTAACACATCCCAAGAAACGGTCACAGTTTGTATAATTTGTAATCATTCTGCCTCCCAAGACATCATTAGTCCCTCCAAATGCAGACACCAGACTTCATTTCCTCCTTTGGAAGTGATTCAGCTTTTGGTACATGCTCTTGTCAGCTGCGGGAAATGTCACATTCTGTTTAGAACAGCTATTGTCATTTTATTGGCACCACGTACCAAAAGGCACTTAAGGCATAATTCAGACTTCAGTCTTTTTTGCATTGTTTGGCATATCTGCACAACACAAAGAGTGGGTGTTGGTGCCTGAGGTAATTAATACCTCGGAGCTAAGGCAGATGGGCAGACATCATTAGGGAGGGCTTTCTGCAACTGGTGAGATCTCAGTGTGTTCTATTGGTGCCCAGTAATCACAGAGGGTCACAGTATGGCACAGTCAGGAGCCTTGGCCTTCCTTGAAAGGCTCTTCAGCTGGACTCACATGGGCGTAGGAGAAAGAGACAGAAGGCTTCGGTGTCTCCATAAGATGACATAGGTTTCACCTATCAACCAGCCTGTGCCCTGAGAATCACTGCAGAATAATTCCTTATGGGGGAAAAAGATGCTGGGACCTTTCTTCAGAATGTTTTCCCTAGTAAACCTGAGCACAATGTCTTGAAATTACAAATCAAACTGGAAAATTCAGGGTGATAATTCTAAGTGAGTCTGATGAGGAAAAGCAGGTTCCAATGGCCTTAGGGTGCAGTGGAATGAAATCTTACAAAGTGGCCTTATTAAGCAAACGTACTGAGCTACACAGTACCTCAGGGTGTATTAAATGCTTGAGAAATGTCCTTTAAATGAATGAATGAATGAATGTCATCTGGCCAACAAGTATCTAGATGGTACTCTCTTTGTTTTACAGGTGAGAAGGTTAAGTACCTGATTTTGTGATAAAGTTTGCTTTAGACCCTGGGCCTCCTGACCCTAATCATCACTGAGTAACATGCTATTTGCAGATGCCCCTGTCATCTTTGAAGGAGTTTTTCAGTGGGCTTCTCCATGAGTAGAGGTTTCTCAAGATGCAGGAATTTAAATGCTAAAATTCAAACAACCCCTAAAACACCAGGTCAGTTAGCCACCCTAAGAGTCAGAGTCCATCCTGGGGATCTGCCCTGCTCCACCATCAACCTTCCATCAACCCTTTGCAGCCAGGCTTCAAACTCTATTTCCTCATATCCAGCCGTAATCAGCCTCTTTCACCTGTGTTCAATCGGGACTATTTTGGCTGAAGTCCATTACTTAGTCCTTTCCTAGCTATTTCCCCGCCTTTCTAGCTCTTCTAGACAGGCTCAAATGTTCCCTCATCTTTGGTCCCATGGCCCCTTGTATCTAAATGGTATAGTACTCACCACATGGTCCTGTAAATGTTTGTCTGGGGACACCCTAACCCTAGACTGTATGCTCCTTGAGAAGAAGAACGGAGTCTTATCTGTCTTTTTATGTACATCACCAAATTCAGTGCCTGACACATAATTGGAACTCTATCATTGAATAGATCATTGTTGAACTTTCCCTCTTCATCCTTTATGTATGGAATGTGCACATGAATAAGGAAAAGAAAAAGGAAGTACCGGTATTTATTCTTCCTTTGGCTGATAAAATTGCCCCTCACCCCCAGAATTTCACCCTACTCCAGGTTCTAGAAGAAAATAGCGGCCACCTTCTGGGCATCTGTAATGTGACTTTTCCTCAAAAGGAAAGTTAAGTCTTAACCACATGTCAGCATCATTAACTTAAGGCTCTAGCTGGATGACTCTATTATGAACGGGCCTCCGAGGAATGGAGGTGTTGGATAGAAGACCCTTGCCACTTCACTGCGTCCACCCAGCTCGGTGCCCTCAGAGCAATAGCAACACTGCTGATTAGGAAATAACATCACTAAGTTTCTGGGAGGGAGAAAAGGAAGTATACAATGAGTTGAGCAAACATCCTATGACTGTTATTCTATTTATTCTATTGCATTGCAATCCATAATGGTGAATCCCATGAGCTCTGCAGTCAGATTTCCTGGGTTCAAATTTCAGCTTTGCCGCTTCCTAACTGTATGGTCTAAACAAGTCCCTTCACTTTTCTATCCCTCAGTATTCTCATTAGTAAAACAGAAGTGACAATAGAGTATCTTTATTAAAGGGTTATTGGAAGAATTAATGCAATTATATAAAAAGCTCAGAACAGTGCCTGGCACATAGAGTACATCCAAATGTATTAGCTAAAGCAACCACTCTGTCCTTTGTGGTCCCAGCCTTGCTGTGCTCTAAATAGCCCCCTTTACTAATAGTTTATCACAGTCCCCCACCTCATCCTGTTATACCTTATTGCACACTGTACTGACCCATTGTCCCTCACTAAAGCATAAACTGTGGGGGATTCTGTTTTTCCATTCCGTTTGCTTTCTTACTGCCCAGCATAGCTCCTCTCCCCTAAGAATAATTAGATGTTAAACGAATGATGAGAGTGTGCAATGGTAGAATCTCCATCTCATAAGCCCATGTGTCAATTATCAACCCAAAGTGATCAGTACTGATTTAGTGAGTACCTACAATGTGCTCCATTTGGACTGATAATCCCAATGGCAGCTATCATTTATTGAAAGATCACCATGCCAAGTCCTAGGGCAAGGATTTGGTTCAACCCCCTGGATTGCTATTCTTGCAGATCAAATAGTGGCAATTTCAAATGGCTCAATCTGATACTGTATGTATTTTAATTTTACCAAGGTAGAATGGGCACTAATTATCTTCAGTTAAATATGCGACAACTGAGACTTGGGGAGGTTAGTGGCTTGCCAAAGTCCCACGGCTAATAGGTGGTGGAGACAAGGCTGGAATCTTCCTGTGAGGCACCCCCACCCGTTGGCCATTGTGCAGTGAGGGAAGGTGACAGAGCTAAATCCCAGAGTAAATATAAGGCTGCATATATGTAGCACTAAATTGGATCTGATTTCCTGAGACTGGATAGGGAGCCAGCGTGTCCTCTTCAAAGTTAAACAGGGAAAGAGGGCAGAGGCTCTGGGGAAAATCTAACAATGCAACTCTCCTTCACAACATTCTTGATTGTCATTTTCTTGTGCACTTGCTGGCCTCGGCCTCAGGCCCTAATCACATTAGCTTCAAACAGCAACTAAGAGATGTTTCTCATTAAACAGGAACAGGGGAATGCTTAATTTGCTAGCACAAAGGTGTTCAGAAAGTAAATCATTGGTTCAGGGTGCTGAAATGAGCATTTTCATAGCAGTTGTCCCTGGTGGGCACTACAAGGCCAGGGCTTCTACAGGGCATGCGTGTGTTCACTGGATGAGGCCTATGGCTCTGAGCTCAAAGCTTTCTTTACATTTTAAATGATGGACCAACTCAATCTCTCTCCCTTTCCCCTTAAAATGGGAGAGGCTGCCTAATTGTCATTTCAAAAGTATAGCATCTGAAGGGCTACAGTTTGCATGTCTTTTCCCACATGATTCTTAGATGATGTTTATTTAGGAGAATCATATTTGTAGAGCATCCGAGAATATTGATAAATGCTCAACTTTCAATAAGAT
This sequence comes from Hipposideros armiger, assembly GCF_001890085.2. NCBI lineage: Eukaryota > Metazoa > Chordata > Mammalia > Chiroptera > Hipposideridae > Hipposideros > Hipposideros armiger. The sequence goes on from NW_017731434.1 coordinate 2,855,293, forward strand.
GAATTAGGAGTATTGAATGCTAGTGTCACAGCAATTTGAAGTGCAGTCTTTTCTCCTACTTGGAGGTAACTTTGGATTCAGAAAGGCCTGGGCTTGCAAGCATGACTTCATTACTTGCTAGTTCTGCATCCTTGGGCATTTCTGAACACCTCTAATCCTGAGTATTCTTGTCTGTAAAACGGAGGTAACAGAAACCTTGCTGGCTTGGTGTGATGATTTGGTTATTTAGTATCAGCAAAGCACAGAGCCAGTGTTTGACAGGTCAATGCTGAGCTCTCTTTCTCTCTTGTCCCATGCTCCTTGTCACCAATTTGGAAGAGAATGCAAGAATGAGAATGTCGATGAGGTAATAGCAGAAGGAATATATTCTGGCACGGGAAGGAAGAAATGGGAGATGTGTAGCCTCCTGAGGCAGGGAAGCAACCTGCTGGTGTCAAGGTTGGGCTGCCGCTGATGGTGACCTTCTCCCTCTGCCTTTCAGCCCCTGAGAATGCACTGCAGGGACTGTGCCCTAGTGACGAGCTCCGGGCACCTGCTGCGCAGCCGGCAAGGCCCCCAGATTGACCAGACCGAGTGCGTCATCCGCATGAACGACGCCCCCACGCGCAGCTATGGGCGCGACGTGGGCAATCGCACCAGCCTGAGGGTCATCGCCCATTCCAGCATTCAGAGGATTCTCCGCAACCGCCACGACCTGCTCAACGTGAGCCAGGGCACTGTGTTCATCTTCTGGGGCCCCAGCAGCTACATGCGGCGTGACGGCAAAGGCCAGGTGTACAACAACCTGCAGCTCCTGAGCCAGGTGCTGCCGCGGCTCAAGGCCTTCATGATCACGCGCCACAAGATGCTGCAGTTCGATGAGCTCTTCAAGCGGGAAACTGGCAAAGACAGGTACAGAGGCGCAGGGTGGCAGGGGCAAAGGGGCCGGTGACGTAACGTCTTGGCTGGCTGATTCACCAAAAGCCAAGCTTTTGCTAAGGGGTTTTGTTGTGGCCCCACTGCTCATGCCATTGACAGAGCTTCATCTGTAGTACCACCTGGAAACTGGGCTGCTCACGCAGAACATATAAGACAAAGTGAAATGCAGCACTGAGACAATTATATGGACAATTCAGGGCCAAATCCCTAGTTTGGAGGAAGAAGTCCCACAGCTGCTGGCTTACACTGGTAATAAGGGAAAGGTAATAGCTTTATTGCATTTTAGTTTACTTGTGTGAACACTCACCCAAAACAAGTAGGGTTAGTTTCAAAGGCAAACATCTATTCAGTCAACTGATATTTACTGAGTACCTACGACTGTACTGTGCCAGGCACCAGGGATACAGTCATAAATCAGGCAGATCTAGACCTTGCCCTCCCAGAACATAAAGCTTACAGGGTGGGTGAACACTCGCCAAGTAGTGGCCAGGGAGCTGAGCATCAAGAGAGGGGAAGAAAATGGTGCCGTGACATGCAGGACAGGAGACCTGTCTAGGGCAAGTTCTGCCAAACTTAGTTACAAGTCAGTAATGGGACATGAAACCAACATAGTGGATCACTGCAAGGTTTTTCTTTTTTTTAATGTAATGGATAGAATGGAACTGAATGGAATAGAACAGACAACATCAGCATTCATCCCCCATAGTATGACTAAGTGTAATCTCACAAAATAATATTGGTTTTGGATATATATATATATATATATATATATATATATATATATATATGGTTCTCTTTGATGTGCTGAAAATGTTCTGAAATTAGATAGTGTTGATGAGTGTACAACCCTGTAAATATAGTAAAAACCACTGAATTGTACACTTTAGAAAATGAAATGAAAGCCACATACACACACATGCACACACAAATACACACACATGTGTATGGATGCTCGCTCAGTCATGATGTAAAACGTATTTCTCAGTATAGGGTGAACTATTTTGAAAAGCACTGGTTTAGGAGATGAGGGAATGAGGGAAAGGCTTTCTCAAAAAGGTGTATTCAATCTGAGACCTAAGCCAATGAGTATTTGTCCAGGTTCAAAAGAACATGGGAAGGGGAGAGAGAAACCTCCTTATGGGTACAAGGGGTCAGAGGTGGGAGAATGTGCAGTGGGTTGGAGAAAAGTCCCCTATGGCTGCAGTCAGGAAGGCGGAGGGTAGTGGCCTAAATCAGGCAGAAATGTAGGCTCATGAACTGGCCAAATGTAGGTATCAAAAGGAGCAGTGCAGTGTATTCCAAATAGACAGCTCTACCCTCTCCCTCCCTAGTCGTGTGGCCTTGGACACGGTATCTAACCTCTCAGTGACCTCACGTGAAAAAGGCATAGTGACCAGCCTTCATAGGGCTGGTAATAATTACATTTCCTTGTTCCCTTAATTCTAAAATGTGTGTTTAGTTAATATACATTTAATGGTGTAATCTACCTCCCTCCCTTAAAACAACTGTCACTGCGTGGATTTCTTATCTTAAAACTACAGAGATATGATAATTGAAATAAAGAACATAAAGCACTAAATCCATTGTTCGGCAAGTTTAAATGGCTCATTACTGGAGAACATGGTCTTAAAGAAATATCAAAACCCAATGTCTCCAAATTCTTTGTTTGGAAGAGCTTTTAAAAAAAAAAATCCTGGAAACCTTATGACCGTAAGGGGCTGGTCCAGGCAGGAGTGGACATGGCATCTGATGGAGAAAGGAAAGAGGCAGCTGGCTGCTGGCGCTGTGGCAACCTTCCCTGGAGGCCCAGGGGACCCCATGGTCAGTCCAGCCCGTAGATCACACAGGGCATCCTGGTGTTCATCACAAGCTGTCACGAAATCCAGTCATTTATTGCCCTTTCGAACCCACAAATAAGAGAGGCTGTCACTCATTTGAATGAGTTATTTAACCAAGGGAGCATTTTATAAGGGAAGAAGAATGAGGGGAGTTATTTACAGTTTCATTTTTGACTGGTTGGAAAACTCAAAATAAGTAGAAGCACTCTCTTTAATAGAAAAAAACTTCTCTCATTTTAGTTAAATGGTTGTTTGCCAAATTTAAGTATTCCTGAAACAAAGTGTTCCTGAAACACTGTTGTAGTGCTAGCTATTTAGAATAATTACCCACTGCCCTGGATCATCTTAAGAAATTATTTTAAGTTGGAAACTTGGAGACTATTCATTCCAACTTGTTCGCTTAGAACTTTAGGAAACAATCTCACATCAAGACATATCCCACTCGCTAAATTCATTAAATTCTGGCCAGTGGAAACCCTTTGTTTAATAGTTCTGTCTCCCTGGTGAGCCCAGCTGATAAGGAGGAAAACAAGTCTTTGCGGATTGGCTACTGGGCCTCTCATGCAGAAATCCATCTACGAGAGTTCACATAGGTGAATCATACTTATGGATTTGGAGGGTGCCAGAGTACATTGTCACTTCCAGAAGCTTTGTGCCTCTTACCTCTAGGAAACTATCTTAAAGCAGTTAATATTGTATTGACTCAATATTGTCATGTGTCCATATTTCTTAACGTGCAACTCACTCCAAGCTAAAAGAACCAAGTCAGAAACAGCTCTCCTTTAGGGTCCAACGGTATTTCCTCTATGTGTGATTTTTCTCAAAACCCAACTAAAATGTAGCATGTATCAGAGATACACAAAGTGTGGAATATCTAATTTTGTACATCGCCTGATGAGGACATTCATTTCAGGCTAATATTTTGAAGAAATAGGATAATTCAATAGATTCTGATTTATGGACGTTTCACCCTACTTAAAAGTAGAGGGGGGGGGGGCCGGCCGAGTGGCGCGATGGTTAAGAACTCGCTTGGGATGCCAGAGGGCCCCGGTTCAGATCCCACATATGAGGGCCA
>NW_017731434.1:2859398-2902191 GCF_001890085.2 Hipposideros armiger
AAAAAAACCGACAGCAACTTGTCTGTTCCCCTTCCCCCAATTCCCCAATAAAAATCTTTAAAAAAAAAAAAAAAGTAGAGGGGGGAAAAAATGGCTCAGGAACAATCTGCAATTAAGTAGCTTGACAAATGACATATATGGCCAAGTGGTGTTCTTTGACATTAGAAAGTAACTGTACTTGAAAATAACTTTATAATTGAATAAGGGTACATTAGGAAAATATGATTCAGAACCAATATTATAGTAATCAGATAAAAGAAGCATAAATGAAATAACTGCAGGAAGAATATTTCCATAGAGATTATAAATGAGATTCTGGTGGAGCAGAAAGGCCTTTAATTGTAATTTAGTGTGCACTGTAGAATTATCAGCTCAGTGTGTTACTTCATCATATAAAAGAATATCTGATAATTTCCCCTAATAAGCACATGACAGCTCTTCATATTCCTTTATTATAGCTGATTAAGTATAAAAACAGTGGCTATGTCTTTGTTGGGAAAAGAATTCAAAATCTTTTGAAGAAAGACAGCACAAAGCAGTTGCATTTCGATAGCATGTGATCTCAAAAGGCTATTATTTAGAAAGTCTGGGGAATTTTAAGTGGCATGTTAAAGAACTCTTCACTTTAGTTTCTTTAATCCTCCACTTTGTATTCTCATTTTTACCCATGAAACCTTTCTCTGTGGAGCCACATCCTCCTGTAGTTCAGGCTGTGGCTTGTGATGTCTCCTACATCACACAAAAGAAAGCCAAAATCATGGGGAGTTTCTGCTACTGGGAAAAGCCCTCTTGGTGTTTTTCTTGGCGTTTTCCAACCAGGCAACTCTAAAAGGATAAGGAAGGACACGGGTGTGATTCCCAGATCAGGAACCTGGGGATAAAAGTGAGCTGTCATTCTCTTCCTGGGCTCTACGATACACCCAATTATTCACTCCCTGTCTTTAAGTCTGGAACTGACCATCGTATTGTCACAGTCACATAGGTGAAGACAGGCTCTAATATGAGGCAAGGCACTTCTTGCCCTTCCCCGTCCCCATTCAGTCATTTCTGCTCCATCCACCTCCTACATTCCCAAAAGTCTCATGAATATATAGCCCTGGTGAGAAGTAAAGGGGATTGTTACTACGTATGCAGGCTGGACATTCCAGAATTTTGTGATTACTTCCCCGACTACTGTTGGGCTCCTACATAAGAGCCAGTGGCAGAGGGTTGAAAGGATGTCAGACTCTTTGTGGGTGCTAAGAAGCCCTGAAAGAAATGGCTGGAATTATTGACTTCATTTGTTCCAACCTAGCAACCAAGAGAGGAGGAAGCGGTCTTCATGTATCAGCACACCAGACTAGACACTTTCTATGGTGTTCTCTCATTTAGTTCTCAAAGGAGCCCAGGGAGAGGGAGCTTCCCAAGTCCGCGTTATAGATAAGAAATCCAGGCTCAAAGACCAGTAATAACCCGCCTCAGGTCATTCAGCTGGTTAGTGATAGAAACTGTTAAGATACAAACCCATGGTATTCCCATCTTTAGGATCTTTTAAATGTACTCTCTGGGCTATTACTGGGTCAGGATAAATGGATGGGAAACAAAGATGAGTAAAACCATGAACCCAGGAATAACTAAATCACGTATTCCTCTCAGGTTCTTGACAAAACAAAGGGCTTCTTAAAATGCCTTTTTGTTTTGTTTTGTTTAGCTCCTTATGTGAAATGGAAATAGTGCAAACCGCTTAACAAAAATTCTTCCTTCTTAAAGAGGGGTGCTACACAGTGCAAGTAGAAAAGCTTTTCTGCAGTCTTGTCATTCACAACACATGGTGCTATGTCTGGGCAGAGTCAGATGGTCTGACCTTGGGGATAGGTGTTTGAAACTGGCTAATGAGGCATGCCATAAGCACTGGGGAAGAAAAAAAAAAAACAGGAAAAGCACAGCCCCAAAGAATTGAATTAATACCCACAGCAGCATAGCACAGTAGACAAAATCATTCTCACAGGGTCAATTAGAACTTGATGTTGTGTCTCCACAGTTCTCTCTAGGCTTGGCATGTGGTTGGAGCTCAATACAGATGTTTGAATGAATAAATGTTGGAATGCACAGATTCATTCCTTAAATTTTGTCAGTTTTTGGTCTTCTAATAAAATTTTTCAGAGGGCCCTGAATGTTCTGAGGTAAAATAAAGCCAATGCTCATTTAAATATAAGCATTCCTGTGGTCCTTTTCCTGTGGTCATTAGCCCCTTCTTGAATGAATGTACAGCAGGTCCTCAAATCACGCACGTCATTTTGTTGAACACTGCTTTGCTATAACATTGATGAGGAAAAAAAAAATCAATTCCCAGCTGGGGCCACTGTCTGTGTGAAGTTTGTACATTCTCCCCATGTCTGTGTGGGTTTTCTCCTGGTACCTTAGTTTCCTTCCACATCCCAAAGATGTGCAACTGACGTGAATTGGTGTGTCTAAATTGTCCCAGTCTTAATATGTGTGAGTGTGTCCTCCGATAGAAGGGCGTGCTGTCCAGGGTTCGTCTCTCCTTGTGCCTTTAGCTGCCGTGATAGGCTCCGGTCACTTGTGATCCTGAACTAGAATAAACAGGTTGGAAAATAATCTTACTTTTTTATTAATCTTTCTTAAATATACATATAGCTCACATTTATTTTAATGTTTAATATTAGAAATGTTTTGGGTCTTTATTTAAAAGTTTGGTGAGGGCCAGCCGAGTGGTGCAATGGTTAAGAACTGGCTTGGGACGCCGGAGGGCCCCATTTCGGATCCCACGTATGAGGGCCAGTGACACTGCCCTCTACAGCTAAGATGCTGAACAACAGCTCAACCTGGAGCTGGGCTGCCGTGGGTCGCCGGGGACGGCGTAGGCTGCAGCCTCTGTGGCAGTGGGTTGCCATGGGCTGCCGTGTGTAGCCAGCAGCCAGCGTGAGCGGCCAGCAGCCGCAGTGAGCGGCCGTCCAGAAGCCGGCGACTGATCTGCCTCGCCCAGGAAGAGCACAATGATGGTGCCAACTTGGGCCAGTGAAGCGATGTCCTCCACAACTAGACTGAAGAACAAAACGACAGCAACTTGTGTGTTCCCCTTCCCCCAATTCCCCAGCACTGTTCCCATCCCCCCAATTCTCCAATAAAAATCTTAAAAAAAAAAAAAGTTTGGTGATGTTTTTATTACCAGAAATATGCCTTAGGAACTTAACTCTTACTTATATCAATTAGCCTATGGTAAAATTGGTTTTGTTATAAATTGTTTTGCTTGAAGTGGCAGTTTCCAAGAATGTATCGACAATGTTAAGTGAGGACTTACTATACTCCTAAAGAAAGACATTCAATCAAGATGTTGGTTTTAGTTTAGTGGAAGGCAAGCTTTTACCCTAAGATCATTTGATCAATGATGGATCGATTGATACATAGTCAGACATATCTGTGTTTATTCATATTTAATAAGCTCTTTATTATCCATCTTGCTTCGGGAACAAGGAATAGTTCTAGTTAATCAAGTATTCTGGTTAATAGTTGACCCAAGGGGATTGTCATCTTATAAGAAATTGAGTTGTGGTAATATGCACTTAAACACAACTTTGGTCATCATTTTTGATGATGTAGAAGTCCCTTGAGCATCCTTTAGTGTCACAGATCCACCATGGAGGCGCATCAACATCACTTGTCATTGTACCATGCAATATGGTGGTGCTGTTGGTAAGAGACAGCTATCTGGCTAGGTTCCATCTATTTACCAAACGGAGAGAGAGGATTTATAGTCTGCCTTGCCTCAGAAAGCATTTATGATGGTAGTTGGGTATAGTGATTATTTTACCCGCTTGCAGACATAATTATTGTTTCTTCCAGGAAGATCTCCAACACTTGGCTCAGCACTGGCTGGTTCACAATGACGATTGCACTGGAGCTCTGTGACAGGATCGATGTTTATGGCATGGTGCCCCCAGACTTCTGCAGGTAGGATTTATTCTAGAAATGTAATTCATCAGCAGTGTTGTGCAGGGTTTATAAATATATGATTCCAAATATCAACCACAAAACATGTCTGTCTTCTTGAAGCAATTAATTAACATGTCCCAAGTTCTGGTTCTAGAAACAACAAACAGCATTTAATTATGTGATATAAAATATTGAAAGTTTTGTTTGTACTGCTGGAGAAGTAATCCATCTTGTGGGCTTTATTTATCCTCTGAATATTTATCAACCAAAACTAATGCAATAATTGGCATAATATTAATGATGAACAAGCATTAAGAAATATTAGCTTTATTCTCATTTGAAAGGAATGTAGTAATTTTTAATGAATTAAAGAGGGTAATTTCTTTGACGATAATGCCTGTTTTCTAAAATTAAAATATTCCTTTGAGCCTCTTTCTCTCACCACATCAGTAGCCTCGGTTTTTGGCTTCTAAGGCCAAAACACAGGCATAATTATTTTGATGTATCACTTTAAAGGGAACATACACACATCTCTGTTGCTATTGTAAGTTACCTCCTGGCATGTGCCCGGGCAGAGTTCGGTGTGAACTAACAAATGTACTGATTTGCAGAAGCCTGATTGAGGACTCATCTGTAATTTAAAGTCATGAAGCCTGTAAATTCAGAGAGTGCCTTATATTCAGGAATGCCTGCTGGCCCACACATGGCCTCAGTCGTGTCTTCAAATGGTAAAACCTGGGATGGAGGGGTATTTTAAACTTGCTCTTTAGAATTTATGCTTGTTTCATGTGTTTTAAACCTAACAACTTCTCAAAGGCCATTGGGCCTTTATGCAAAATCTACAATTTTGAGGTTTGAAGCGGGGATGAGAAAGAGTTAATCATGCCATTACCACTTGGCCACTTTTCTCCCACTCTTTTTAACCCCAAGGCCCAACACAGCAGCAGTAATAGTTTTTGTGTAAGAGTCAGGTGGCAGAGGAGAAGGAAAGGTGTGGACAAAGCAAGCCTTTCATATGTGCGTGGACTCATTTGTCCCCAGGGGTGACATAATACAGTGAGGAAGGGTGTAGAGTTTGGAGCCAGACTGCACAGGTTCAAAGCCCAGCCTGCCCACTTACTAACTTAGCATGACCTTGAACTTGTTACTCAATCTCTGTGTGTCTCAGCTTCCTCAATATGAGAAGTCGATGTGATGATAATAATAGATTCTGCCTCATAGGGTTGTAGGTGGATTAATTAAGTTAGTTAATACATGTAAAGTGCTTGGAACAGGGCCTCGTACATGGCAAGAGTTAGCTTGGATTCTCACCCAGTTCCTCATCACTTAATTCACTGGCCTTGTTTCCCCGTTTAACATTCTGTGTGCAAAAAGTAAGGAGGTGTAAGAAAGCAAACTGCCTCCTAAAATCAACAGGCTAACAAAAACAGTGGGAGCGGCACTTATGAGCATACAAAGAGCTGTCAAAGCTGATGATTATATGGCAGATATAATTATGTAATATTTCCATTAGGACACCAGAGAGAAAGCGCATGAATAAATTGAAATGTTAATGACTTAGAGTGCTCAAGGAAATATTCCATTTATTATGGAAAATAAATGAAAGGCAAGTTAACGTCTCATTTCTCTTACTCAGAAATAGTTCATCAAGACGTCTTGTATGTAGGATGGAAACAATTTATGGAATGGCATTAACAAGTAAGTTAAGATAATGTCAGTGCACCATACAAATATGTTGCCACCTGCTCTGGGTTTCTGTTTCTCAGCCACCATTCAAAAGGTTTGATAGTTGCTCTCACAAGATGCTTTCAGCAAGAACTCTACAAAAGGATCCACAAGCCCAGCGTCCTGTCAGAGAAAGTGGAGAATTGTGCTGGGTGTCATTTGGAGGAGATAGTTCGGCTAGAAAGAGCATCCTGCTCAATTGTGATGCCTGTTTATGGAGCGTGAGACAGGAAGAACCAGGAGCAGCACAGACTGATGCCCAAGTTCCTTTAATATTCATTCCAAGGCATGTTGGCTGAACCACCAGGCACCCGGTTCCTAACTGGGTGATCTTGAGCCTTGCTTTCTTCATCTGCAAAACGGGGGTAAAAAAATAAGAGCAAGCAGGTCATGGTGAGGGTTAAATAACATCATGGATGTAGAAGGGCCGGCTGAGTAGCTCGGTTGGTTAAGAGCTCGCTCAAGAGTGTGAGCTCTGAGCAATAGTGGTTCGATTCCTGGACCAAGCTGAGTTGCCACTGAGCTGCCAACAGGTGGCAGGATGGCTCAGTTAAAAAAAAAAAGATCATGGATGTAGAGCATCTAATACAGTGACCAACACACAATCAGTGCTCAGTAAAAATGATTATTATTACTAATCCATTAATATTATACTGTAAGATATATGAAATTATTATTATTATTATTATTATTATTATTATTATTATTATTATAAGTACTTGAGATTTGCCCTGAAAGGTACCAAGAATTTAGGGCTGTTCAAAGAATAGGACACAGCTTTGTGTCCTAGAGGCTCACAATAAACCCTACCCACACCAAAAAACAGTGAACACAGCAAAGCCTCTTAGAGTCAAACGACTCTTGCACACAGTGTCTGCCACCAAAGAGTGAAAAAGCAACTTGTAAGCCAGTCCCACCATTCTAACCTTTCCCACCTCTGCTTTTTTTTTTTTTTTTGGCCTGCTTCTCCCAGCTGCTCAACCCAGTTACCCAGCTGTCCTCCAGCAACAGAGGAGCAGGCAGGGACACCCAGGGCTCAAGTGCTGGGGGGACATGTCTCCTCTAAACAAGCAGGGCAGGGGGTCCCCAGGTCCTCGGGAGCATACTCTGATTGTGGGCAGCTGGAGAGAGGGGACTCTCTGCCCAGGATAGGCAACCCTGACACCCAACTAGCCAGTCAGGCAGCCTGGCCGCCCAGCACTCCCCCGCTTTCGTCTTTATTTGGAAGAAGCTACAACTGTCAGGGGCCGAGCAGGGCCCATGTGTCATGCAGGAGCTCTGGGGCATAAGGAAGATATCAACAGAGCCAAAAGTGGTACAGGAAGCTTTTGTGAGTTTTCAGAGCTCCAGTTGGTTGAGTCTACCAAAATGTAAACTCCTCCAAGACAGAGATATTTATGTATTTGGTGCACTGTTGGAACCCTCACGCAAGGACAGTGGCTATTTACCATGCTGGCCTGTAGCAGATGCTCCATAAATATCAAGTGAATGAATGGCCCTGGTCGCTACTCTCTCTTTAGTGCTGTGGTAAAACGGTGTTGCTGTGAGTGAAAGAACCATTTCTGTCTCTCGGAAGTTGTTGACCTTGAGGACGTTATTTGGCCCTACTGAGCTTTAGTGACTTTGGGCAAGCTACTTAATGATTGTCTCAGATGCCTGAGTTTCCATATCTGAAAGATGGTGACAGCAGTTCTTACCTGTAGGGTTTATGTGATAGTTCCACCGAGTAATAGATGAGGAGTGCTTGGCACGGCCTGGTGTAAGTTAAGCATGCATACATTTACCAGGTGAAGGGACTCATGAATCCACAAGTGTGAACAGCCATTAGCACATTGTGAGGAGATGTTCAGAGAGCACTGCACTAAGGCTACGGAGTGGTGCTCAGTGGTGAGGAGGCCTGGTTGCTGGCAAGGGGTACATACACAGCCCCTGTGTAAACTGGACCCCATTTCTCGTCACTGTGGAGAATTGGCTTCATGTGGCCTCCAGCCACTGCAGGACATCACACGAGGCTGCTCACGGTGTACCTGCCCCCACCGTTGCTTCTTCAGGTGCCCAGTTTTTCACAGGAATGAAGAGTTAGCCACATGACAAGACTTCAGCAAACAAAAAGAGAGCCAATTTTTCAGTTTTGGTACATGAACTTTTGGGAACTTAAGGTATGATTCGTACCCTCAAAAGAAGTCATTTACTACATTAATCAGAGAGACTTCCATTCATTCAAGTAGTTTGTGTTGGGCCCTGGGGATGTAATCAAAGAAGAATGAGACAGGGTCCTTGCCTTCAGTCGTCTGAGTGTCACAAATCTGACTCTATCTCCTAAATAAAGCCTTCAGTCGCTCCCCAAAGCTTTTAGAACAGAATGCACACTCCCTACCTCAGCACACAAGTCCCTCAGGACCCTGCTTCTGGGTTCACTTCAGTCTCACCGTCTCTGCTCACACAGACTTATTTTAGCCATACTGAGAGCTTTACAAAGGACCTCAGCCTGCAGATCCCAGCCCCTTTGCCTTCAGCTGGGAATGACCGTCCCTTCCTTGTTACCACTCATTCTTTGCTACGAATACTAATGGTTGATTAGTATTTTTTTTTCTGCGTAGACTATATGCCGGCCCCGCACTTAGTATGAATACATATGCCATTTCACCGAGCCTTTATGATAATCCCATGAGGTAAACATTATTATGATCATCATTTTATATAGGAAGCTTAAAGACATAAGACAGCTGACCAAGGTTGTAGGGCAGATGGTGTCTGAGCGAGGGTTTGAATTCTGTCTGCAGGGCTCAAGATCCAAAGCTCCTAACCCCTCACTTCACTGTTTCAGGAGGCGCAGGCTCTCCTCCCAGCTTCCTCTGACCTCCTGCTTGAGTCAGACCCCACCGGTGCCCCCCTGGGCCCTCTGCCACCTCCACTCCTGTCCCACCTCACTGACTGATCTGTCATTTGCCTGTAGGCTCCTTAAAATCAAGGGTTGTATCTCAATCAACATTTGTATCTTTAGCACTTGTCACTGTGTCTGGCACATAGTATGTATTCAGTATTGATTGGCTTAGTGAATACATTTTAAAATCCTTGCTTTCCTTAGCCATGTTTAAGAGACTGATTCTAAACTTATCTCAAGACCAAAAGTGTCAGGTGAATGAAAAGTGTAAGCAGCAAAGGGCCAATTCAGATTTCGAGGATCCTCAGAAGTCGGTGGTGGCCACGTGTTTCATTCTCAACCAGGGCCAGCCCTGGGTCCTCAAAGAGGTGCTCAGGCGTCAGGCATCGATCTCCATCCTGCCTTTATCACCAGAGTCCAGGCTCATCAGTGTTCAGAATGCTGGAGAAAATTAATCCCATGTTGCATCCTAGACAGCATCAAAATATATATTATTATGCAGACAGTAGACCCTTAAACCCTGTTATATCCATACAGGAAGCCATTCTCTCTGGGTAGACTATAAATTGCAGTGGAAAGGTCTGTTATCATTGCTTTCCAAACTAAGTTGCCCTGAGTATTTTTAATCTCATTTCCTATTGTAAATTATTTGCAATAATAATGGGCTAAGCATTTAAATTCTATCTAATAATCTTATTTCCGGTCATACTTAACACATTACCAAGTTTACAACTCTCAGTTACCCATTATTTCTTGAGTATTAATTAGAGGAGTAATGGCTCAGAGTGATCACTGTCACGGAACTAAATTAATATCTCATCCATAATGTGAAGGACATCTCAAAGGTATCGTGAATATCAGAGAGTTGATTCTGCTAGAATTATTAGCTAGTGAACATTTATAAAGCTGCCAGCGTAACCGGGAAAGTTCCTACCTGGCAACAGTGCACCGTGTAGAATCAGATGCTTATAGAGGACGGGTATGGAGTGGGAACACACCCATGTGGTTCACATTGTATGAAGTAGAAGTAGATTTAAAATATATTGCTGTATTTCTTTGTAGATGTGTATGGTCTCTTCTTTCTTTACCATAATTCGACCAGTCCCCGAGTGTTTTCATTACTTTCCTTCTCCCGCCTGTGGGTACCATTGACATTGACATAGTAGGAGAGGTTATGGCACCACCTGAGGTGCCTGGGTGGGTTGTGGGGCATGGGTTCAGGTGACTCACTTTGGCTCTTTGCCCCATGTAGGATAAACAGCTGTAGGCTCTTGGTGCTCAGTGTGCCCCAAATACACAGGAGCAAGAAATCAGGCAGCAGAATCAAGGTGGCTCAGTGGGTCTCATAGGCCTGAGGCAGATGTTTAGGAAAGCCTGTTGTAAGAACATTTTCATCTGAATGCTACATAGTGTTCCCACAGGCCCCCCGTGCAAGCCAATTTCAGAACAACGTAGACAACTTGACAGCTATTGATTCAACTCTATTCCTCAAGCATTTCCTACTGCTTACTGTATGCCAGGTACCACGCCAAGAATAGAAGCATGCTTAGAGGAAGTGTCTGAGAGCTCTAGAAAGAGACAGAGGTGCCATTCTTCTCTTATGGGTAGTCCAGCCCCCAGCCCAGAGAGCAGGGTTAGCCTAGATCATACCTGGAAACGGAAGTAGCCTCCCTTTCTCGTCAGTGTTATGAGGTTTCTTTCCAATTGTACAGCTTAGCTTTAGAAGACTCAAAAACGGAACACTGAGAACTCCTGCTGCCATTACCATCAGTAGGCAGGTTTGTAAATGAGCATGACGCCTCTGCTTCACTTCCTGACCAGCTGCACAGTGTCTGCCAAGCATGGGGCACCTCTATAGAGAGGTGCTTGGGGGAAATGCAGCAAGGACAAAGCTGTTGCCAACCCCAATGGGAACCTGGGGTGCCATTACGACAGGAGTGTTTCCAAGACACAGAGCCTCACCCTTAGAGGACAGCTTTAGTCCAAAACTGGGCCCTGAAACTTCCTCAGTTTCTCTATGCATGAGTTATCTCATCTGTAAAACAGGAGTAATTATAGTACCTCTCTCACTGGGACATTGTGAGGATTAAATAAGTTAGTCTATATGGAGTGCTGAGCACTGGGTTTGGGGCTGCAAGGGTCAAGTCTAGCAGCTTGGATGGTCCATACGTGAGGCTGTGTGCCTAAAGCCAGGCCCCCCAGGTGCCGATGCTCACCTATCAAGCAGAGCAGTGATACTTACCTTAGATGCCTGATGGGGAAGTAAAGGAGAGAATATAAGTACCAAGGCTGAGTGGGTGTTTCACTAAATCAGCCACCTGAAACCTGGCTGCATATTAGAATCTCCTAAAAGGAGCTTTTGAAGATTATTATATTAAAATTTTTTTGTTTGTTTTGAAACAGTTTTAGGCTTACAGAAAAAGTTGCAAAAATGGCTCCGAGTGTTCCTGTATACCCTTCACCCACCTTCCACTAATGTTAACATGTTGCATAATTATAGTCCAAATATCAAAACTAAGAAATTAACACCAGCACAGTATTCTTACCTAAACTACAGACTTCATTCAGATTTCAGCAGTTTTCTTTCTTCTGTCCTTCATCTCCTCCAGGACCCGATCCAGGGTCCCTTTGCATTTACTTCCAGTGTCTCCTTCATATCCTCCAATCTGTGACAGTCCCTCGGTCTTCCCTTACCTTTCATGACTTTGATGCTTTTGAAGAATTCTGGTCATTTTTGTAGGCTGTATGTCGCTCACTTTGGATTTGTGTGATGTTTTCTCATGATTAGATTGAGGCTGTGCATTACTAGAATGGATCCCACAGAAGTAATAAGCCTTTCTCAACATCTCATACCAAGAGGTACATGATGTCAAAATGTCTTATTAGTGGCCAAGTTAACCTTTATCACTTGCTTGAGGTGGTGTCTGCTGGATTTCCTCATTGTAAAGTTGCTAATTTCCCTTTCTCATTAATAAGTATCTTGGGGGAGATACTGTATGCAAATAACCTATTTCGCCTCATCTTTATTCCCACTAATGTTCTCTATTCATTGGTGCACCTTGACTGCAACAATTACTGTGCTTTTCTAATGGTGATTTTCTATTCCCTCCTTCTTTCTAGATTTAGTAATTGGAATTTTTCTGCTAGGAAATGCTGTTTCTTCTCGATCATTTAATTATTCAGTTATTTATTGACATTATCGTGGACTCATTTGTTTTATTTTATGGGCTTTATAATCCAATACTGCCATTAGTTATTTTGATACTCAAACTTAAGGCACTTTCTTAAATACCCATGCCTGGGCCTGTCTCCAAGTCAATTAAATCAGGATCAATGGAGGTGGAACACAGGCAACGGTATTTCATTAAAGCTCCCCATGTGCACTAAATGTTAGTTCTTTTACTCTCCCCACCTGCTTACATCATAAGGAAAAAAATCCTTCTTCCTGTTATGCTGCAGACTTGGTTCCCGCACTGGCCTTTGGCGTGCTGATGACAGCCTGCAGCCACTGGGTAACGGGCTCTGGGATCATCATACCCACCCTACCCTCACACCTTCTTTCTTTCAGCGCCCCTGGCCCAAACACAACCCTCCCTTTCCAACAGTAGCCCCCTGACCATTGATATTCTGCTGATATTTATTGTTCTTTTCACTGGGATCAGGTGAAGGAAGAAAAAAGCCATGGCAGCCTTTACGAAATCAGGTTTGAGGAAAGACCTAAGGAATTATGACCTTACAGGGGACGGGCTTTCTGAATGCAACAGTGAATTATGGCCGATGGCGGACTCACAGCTGGAGGACTGTTTCTGCAGTTGCGTGGGCTCTGCCTTCGCAGCCTCACAAAGCATGTTTCTGCCATTTGGACAGCATTTTAAAGGATAGAAACAACCCCCCACTTATTTGGACACTTTCAAAATCAAGAATTAAATGTATCGAATATGTAAACTTAATGCTCCCTTTAGGTGATCGATATGGACCAGATAAGTTTTCATCCAAAGAGATGGTCATCCTGAATAAGGAAATTGATCCGATAGCATCCTTTAGCTGGTTTACAATTTCTCTCTGTTCCGAGGTGCCAAATCAATCCCATGATTATTTTTAGAAACCTAATTGTTTCTTTAGTCAGATTGATGCCAAGGATATATCCAAAACTTAGATGAATCAGATTTAAAACCTGATCCATACTGGAATAAAAGCTTAACCCCAAGTATACCATGGCTGCATGAATGTGGCATAGTTCCACAAATTATACCTTATGAAATGGGAGATTTGTCTCACAACTTTGTATTTCTTTTTATTTATTTTTTTCTTCTAGTGGTCAGTTCCAACTTAACTTTTTCCTAGCATGCATTTTCTGTATTGAAAACACCCTCTATTAAAATGTTAAGGAGATTCCAATTTCTAAGGTAATTAAATAAGTGATATCTATAATAACTAGACTGCACAGTTTCTGATGTTTCATTATAGAACATAGTGATACTTTTGAGACAGGCATAATCGAGATGAAAAGTATTAATTCAGCACAGCATTCAACCAAGGATGAGGTAGGTTTAAATGCTGCATGAGAAAAAATAAATCTCTTTTCCTGGAAGAACTTTAACCTTAGAGGAGAAACAGCTCAAAGGTTTATTGTTGTCAGAGCCACAAACTCAACACCCCTCTTGATAAAAGACTTCGATCCCTGACCCTGGTAAAGTTGCTACTCTAAAAGCCATTTGGGTATTGATCTTCTCTGAAGAAAATGAATAGGTGTCTAGCAAGATGGACATCTTTGGGAAACCAAGTTACTGTACTTAGAGTAGAGCCCTTGTTACCAGAGAGGGGACCCCAGGACATCAGCACAGAAAGGTGGTTTGCAGAGACACCTGGGCCTTCTAAGAAAAAAGCTAAGAACAGCATAGTCTGCTACAAGTCCTGTTAGTGAGTGTAGCTCAAGGTAGGAAAGTTTATCTGTTGGGCTATCTTAACTAAGCTTATCATCTAGACTTCAAGACAGAAGAGGGGAGAGGACTGGCCTAGAATGGAAACCAGTCTGACACCAAGGTTCTTTGGGTTTTAGATACTTTAGTAGCCCTACAACAAGGGCACCCCCCAGCAACCCCATCCCACCCCACACACACACATTAATTCTATGCACACGACCTTGAAGAAATGAGCCAGTGTCTCTTATGTGAGTTGGAGACAGGGATATAGAAACGTGAAACTTTTGGGACTGTCAGGCTACACAGCACAAATTGAGGATTTGGAATTTCTGGACTTAGAGACTAGATTTGAGTACATCATCTATCTAGAACAACAAGAAAAAAATGGTGGCATCAGCCTGCTAACTTCTTTCTCTCTCATGGAATCAAACTAAGATCACCAGCTTTCTGTACCTGGAGGAGAAATTGTCTTTAGAGGCTTGCTGTGTAGCTGCTAACTCCGTATACATTTCTTTCAACAATAGAAAGTCAAAAGTTATTTGTTGAGCACCTACGAGGAACAAGACAAAGGCTTGCCCTCATGAACAGACATTAAGCAAAGAAACAACACCAGCAGTTTCAGAGAGTGTTTGACGCTGTAAAGAAAATAAGACCAAGTGAGAGGGAGCAAAGGGGGCAGGCATCAGGTAAAGAGTCGATTCCCAAAGCCGAAAGGAGCGAACTGATAAGGGCGTGTTCCAGCCAAGTGACTGCCCTCAAGTGCAGAGGCCTCAGGGTAGGGACAAGCTTGGAAGAGGTGACAATCAGGAAGGCCAGTGAGGCTGGCGCGGTGCTTAGTGAACAAGGTCAGGTGGGTTAGGAGAAGGCTCTGGGGAGGAGTGAGATTATGTAACACCCTATAGGCCCATACACTCTTAATATAACTGGGAGTCTCTGAAGGACTTGAGAGTTGAAAGGGGGAAGGAGAAGAATCCGTTTCTATTTTGTAAATACCTCTAGCCTGCTTGTGGTAAATAGACTTTATGAGGGCAAGAGTAGAAATCAGAACCCTAGTTGGCCTTACTAATATGCAGCTTTTGAATCCCAAAAGCCTGAACATCCTACAGTACACTTTCATTCCCTCTGTTTGATTATGACGGTCATTGCATTTATTTCACAACCTCAAAACCTCTCCACTTGCTTATTGCTTAAATGTCAGAACGAAAAAAAAAAAACACATTTGTTGAAATTCATTTAACTTGAAAATATTATTTGTGCTTATCAGCTTATTAAAGATAACATCTTACCTTATCAGTCAAAGGAGTTTTCTTTTTTCTCTGCTTTAATCAGTTATCTCATTTTCCTCCTCCAGGGATCCCAATCACCCTTCGGTACCTTATCATTATTATGAACCTTTTGGGCCAGATGAATGTACAATGTACCTCTCCCATGAGCGAGGGCGAAAGGGCAGTCATCACCGCTTTATCACAGAGAAACGAGTCTTTAAGAACTGGGCACGGACATTCAATATTCACTTTTTTCAACCAGACTGGAAACCAGAATCACTTGCTATAAATCATCCTGAGAATAAACCTGTGTTCTGAGGAATGAGAGTGCCAGACCTAAATCACAAGTATCCACCGTATCAGATACCGGGCGCTGAACTTCCTGAGCCACCGGACACAAAAAAGGAACAGAACTGGTACAGCAGGAAATAGCTTCTCTCCTCAAGAAGAACTATGTACAGATGCCTACAAGATATGACTACAAAGCAGTGCAGCTGGCTTAGAAGGGAAAGTTCCAGAACTAATATGTCTTAATGAATGTTGTCTCTTTCAAAAGGGGTTACCTTTGGAGCTGAACACTTGTTTCAGTGATGCTGCCATGGCTAAAAACATCTGGCATCTCTTCAAGCTTTGCCTTCGAAACTGAAACATGAGCAACTCAACAAATAATATTAGTTGTATCCCTTTATAGAAATGCCATGTCAAAAGACAATTTTTTATCAAGTTGTATCCTAACCTGATGTGTACCCTTTGTCATCTGTGGGACTCTGTGTGTGTGTGTGTGTGTGTGTGTGTGTGTGTGTGTGTGTGTGTGTGAGATTTGTAAACAAGCAGCCTGAAAGTATGGACATGGTTTCTAAAGAGCACATCTCCACTAACTTTCATAAAGCAAATGCCCAGTATTTATTTATTGAGAGTTTTGTAGTGTACTCTAGGCTAGTATTTTTATAGATTATTATGTGGTAATTTATCCTTATATTTATTTAGGCAATTTATCCTAAGTCTTGAATCTCAAACAATAGTTGGAAAATGCCTACAACCTGGTTGATGAGTTACTGTGTTCACATGCTCACTGCTAGCAGGCAACTGGTATTTGGCTTCAATATGGTGTCTTGTATTTTGAACCCTTAGCCTTCAGGAATAGCTAAGACATTGTCCAAGGGACAGAAATGCTCCAAATAACAAAACTGAAAACCAAAAACTGTGTCAGTAATACAAAAAGATACTAACAAGAGAAACTTAAAGATAGTTTTCTTGACTAATAATTGATGTAGGTCACTTCATTTAAGCCATAGTTTCCTCTTCTGCAAAATGATCTCACTGTACCAGATGACCTCTTCAGTTTCATTCCAAATCCCAAATTCTTTGAGCCTCTCATTGACCCATCATGGGGCTCCCACAGTAGCAGGAGCCTCTTTTAGGGGGATTTTTATATTCCCCTGTGACCTATCTCCCTCTTGTGGTTAAAACATACTTTCTCTGTGGTCCCCATTAGCTAAAATCTACTCCTTGCTTTTCTGGTGCTCCTTGCACCTGATATATATATATAGAGAGAGAGGGGGGGGGGGTTTCCATGGTTTTGCCTGGCTACAAGAGCAAGAAACTGCTCTTCTGTGAGTCGGTGAGAAGAGAATATAAGGAGATTTTCTATCATCTGACTCATTTATCCTATGAACTATTCAGATTCACTTGCTGCAAATCTTACATTACATTCATTGCCATTCCCTGGTCTGGGGGAGTATGAAGGACTTATTTTATTCAGAGCCGAGATCAGTTGGTATGAAAGATTTTCATTTAAGCAAATAATACTGTTCAAAAATAGTCTTTTAAAAACACAGCAGTGTTTTTTTTACACATGGCTTAGAAGGACTTAGTTTTTCTAGTGGCAAATTTGAAGGCACCAGCAAATATTATGTATGGAGACTGACATTATTTCACAGAACATGACCTGGCTTGTGATTATAGAGGCTTTCCCACATTACCACTTCTTTCCCCTGCCCTTAATTAGTATAAGATTCCATTCCTTTGCATTAGCTGGTACTGTTAATTATATGGAGTACTCTTGTTGAGAGGCAAACACAGTCTACATATTTATATAGTAAAAACAAAGTTGGTATTATTGTGGTGTGGCTGGAGATGTTAAAAGCCAGTACAATTGAAATGTCTGTCCACAATATACTGGAATGTGTTCTTCTCATTTTCTCATAGTTTGTAAAGGGAATTTTATTCTAGTATGACCTCTTCTACAGCATGGACTCTGACTACACAATACTTTATGGACATATGAAAAGCTTGTGAATTTTATATAACTGATTTATAGGGTACCCTTACTATCACTTGAAGAGATTATGTTGTTCAGATGTAGGGAACTATTTTAACTACTTTTATTTTTCTGGAATATTAGGAAGGCATACTTGGGAAATGCAAAGAGGTAGTCATATTACCTAGTCTAATAATATCTCAAATGTCTGTGTTATCTTCAAGCTTTAGAGTTTGTTTTTAAAAGACCCTCTGATAGCTCCTTCTTTTTTGGAACTTCCCCTCGCAACTCCTCTAAAGGGTGAAAAGCAACCAAATTCTGAAATTTCTGGCTTTACTGGGAAATATTTTAAATATACATGTAGCTAGGATATGTGAGTGTGTGAGTTTATATTTTTTAAAACATTGTATGAATAAATGTAAGGAATTGTCACTTAGGCAGTGGTTTTATTGTAGCATTTAAAGAAAATGCCTAGAATTCTGATAGATTGTGCTGATGGACCTGGTTATGGGCAATTGAATTCTTATATTGCCACTGTTTCATAAATATGTCTCGACACCATTCAATGCCATCAAACATCAACTCTGATATAACAGGTGACTACAAAACCATGTTTACAAACCCCAGTGATTTCAATATCTGATTGTGTCTGAAGCCTAAGTCATACTCGTTATGTTACAGACCTTTTTCTTCTCTCTCCAGCTGTGTCGTCAGCCTCCTCCTAGCTATAAGACAACAGTAATACAAGGCCACAGCTAGACGATCCAGGGTGTCTGTTATTTCAATGCAAGAACATTTGGCAGGGGCCATTACAATAGATAGCCATTATGGGCAAAGATACAGGAATTCACAAACAAAATCAATCACTTCAAATGGCCCATAAAAGGGGAATCTTACATTTAATATTCTATAGTAAATATTCACTCAAGAAAGCGTACATTAAAAGAACATTCTGAGGTAAATATTCAGTTGTGCTGTGTGGGGACTTCGCTCCGTGATTTTCATTATGGTTAATGGGTGTTTGGTAACTAAGTCCCCGTGTGTGATTAACCCTGGCATGTGTTCTGAAGGGCTAGACATGAGACCGAGCGATACAAGAACTTCCTAAGATTTCAGAGTCAGAGCTGTGCTTCAAAATATAAATGAAAGCAAAACACACAATATTATACCCAAAAGAGAAATGTGTGTGTGGGGTGTCTTGGAATCCTTAGGTTACTGCTACTAGATATATGTGAATCAGATCCCAAACAACCCCTCTCAAGATGGATTACCTTTGTTTTCAGAAATTCTCTCTATCACTGGTCTATTGGAGCTGCATTTAAATGGAAGGATATAACCTCATTTTGAGATCAAACCCCCCCCCCCAAAGATTAAAAATATTAATTTGGAAATGAATGTTAGGTAAAAGAAGAAGGGAAAAGCTAAAATTCGGTTAGAAGTAAGACAGTGTTACTTAAATGTACCTATTTATAATAGACCCAAATATTTGCCCTTATGTAGGAGTGACTTCATTTCAGAAATGCACCCTGGATTCCACTGAGGCCGTAATTCGGACTGTCAAGTACACCTACTCTGAGAGAAGGGCTACGTTCCTATTCTCTCTAAAGCACCATGAGCTTGGGGAAAGAGTTTGTATGCCTACATAGGGTCATGCCCCCATCCCAGAAACAATGATGGTGTCTGGGGGACAAGATATACCAGTAAGTTTAAACTGATCAGAGCCTACACCTGGAGCTGTGTATAGAGCTAAGCTCCCATAAACCACATGGTTAAGAGTGGAAGGGATTGATTTTCCAAAGACAATATGGGGCACAGTGGGAAAAGCAGGAAAGTGGATGCTGGGCTGCCAATGGCAAGTGTTTACTCCACTGGACCTAGAAGGCAGGTTGGAGACAGGAAAAAAAATTGTGGAGGGCAAGGCTTGCCAATAGATGGGGACACAAGGGAAGGGGCAGCACTCAAGGTGCAAGGAGCCACGTGAGTGAAGCCTGGAGCTGCCATAAATCCCCTGATGGAGCCAGAGCGTTAAGACGCACATGGAGCAGCTGTGAGAGATGAGGCTAGAACTAATACAGAGACCGTGGGTTCTGAATACAGGCTACGAAATGAGGACTAAACCTAGTAGTTAGTCAGAATTCAGAGAAAGGTTCCAGGCAAAATCACTTCAGTTGACCCTTGAACAACATGGGTTTGAATTACACGAGTCTACTTGTACATGGATTTTTTTCAATAAACACACTAAATGTATTTTTCTCTTCCTTATGATTTTCTTTATAACATTTCCTTTTCCGAAGCTTCCTTTATTGTAAGAATACAGTATGTAATACATATAACATTCAAAATCTTTTTTTTATTTTTTTATCAGCAAGTCTTCCAGTCAACAGTAGGCTATAACTAGTAAAGTTTTAGGGGAGTCAAAAGTTATGTGTGGATTTTCGACTGCGTGGGAGTTTGGCACCACGAACCCCTGTCTTGTTAAACGGTCAACTATACTTTAGGAGACTCATTTTGCATTGGTGACAATGAATCGGAAAAAGGCATTCCTGGAAGACCGTGGTAGTTCATGCAAGAGTTAAATGCATGCCGAACGGGGAAGCACTAAGCATGAAGACAAGAGAGGAATTGATGTGAAAGCTCTGTGCTTCTATTAGCTCGTAACCCTGTGCAATGAACTTTCAATTCTGTTGACTTATGCGAAGGAGGGAGAAAAATTTTAATATTTAATTGGCTTCCAACAAAGATCAAATTCCTGAAAGTTTTATTTTCAAAAGGGAAGAAACTACCTGTTGGGGAAAAAAAATAAGCCAATTGTTATGTAACTCATTATACAAGTCTGTCCCATCAAATGGTTAAATTACTTTAGAGTAAATGAGATGGAGTAAAGACATTTACTTACCAGGTAGGCTCCAGAGGCCTCCCTGGGGCACTCAGGTCAAAATTCCTCTCCTCCCTCCCGCAGAACATCGGCAGAACATCGGGTACAGATGTTGCGTATCAGCATACCTGTGAGCACCTGCATCACTCATTAAATTATGAGCAGGACAGAAACCCCTTCAATGTTGGCTGAAATAATTTCTTTCTCTCACTCCCTTTCCCAAGCATCTCTACTTGGATTCGAGCAGTGTGATAGGCGCTAGAGACATGGAGATGAATCCCAGCTTGACCTGAACCCAAGGAACCCCCATTTAGTGTGAGAAGTGAGACACAACAAATTCTGGGAGAGACATCTGAACAGGATACAATAAGAAGAGAGGTCAACTCCAGTGGTAAGATCAGAACATGCTTTATCAGAAGCAACACGTAACCCAAGTCTTAAAAGCCCAGGTGCCAGAGAGGGTGGGTAGGAAAAGGGAAAATCATTGAGTGGGAAGCACTTTCTGGACAAGTACATGTTTTAACATGGGGGAGGCCATAACAACTTTGACCTCATGGGTGTCTACAGAAATTGGCAGCCATATTTCTACAGCAGATTCAGAGCACCTTTCTGTCCTCACTGGGACTGAGTCATCATGAAAACAAGCCTTTCATATATATTTATTTATTTATTTAAGCTGAGCCATCCTGCCACCTGTTGGCAGCTCAGTGGCAACTCAGCTCGGGCCAGGACTCAAACCGCTATTGCTCAGAGCTCGCACTCTTGAGCAAGCTCTTAACCAACTGAGCCACTCAGCCGGCCTGCCTTTCATATATTCTTATTTAATTCTTACTACAGCGCTGTACAATAGAAACAATAGAATTCCAGTTTTATAGAAGATGGAGGTTTAGCAGTCTTTGAAAGGCACACAACTGGGAAGGGAGTAGAGAGTGGGCTTGTGAGATGCACTGGCTGACGGGCCTTCTGCTCCACTATAGTATACAGCTATTCCCCTGCTCTCTGCTTGCAATGACTCTGTCCTTTTGGAGTTGAATCAGATTAGAGAACTGGGCCTCCCTTTTCTTCCCTCAGCTATGTAACTTCTTCATTTTATTTGCCAGAATCAGCCCAACAGTTTTGATATCTGCTTAAAGAAGCAGGCCACAGATAGAATAAACCGTGCACACACACAAACACACACACATTTTGCAATAGTGATGGTTAATTTAAGATGAAAGACATCTCGTGTTGAGGATATGGATGTATTATTATTAAAATAAGTCAAACAAGATATGTTTCTCTCTATATTAGGGCCACATAGCATTATATTGAGAACAAAGAGTGATCGTGTAGAAACTGACATACATTCATACTAAAAGTTATTTTGATGTTTTTCTTAAAAAAAATCATTCTTAACAGAAGAAAGAGTTTTTAACTTTTGTATAACCCCTTAAAGCATTGCTTTTTTTCATATGACTTCCATGCTTCACGAACTTCGGTGATTCACTACTAACATCACCAGATTCACACCTTCACCTTGGAAGTCAAGGTCTATGATAATTTTACCACAGCCTCTGTTTCTAGCTCTCTTATCCACCCCTTGTAGATTTCCTCCTTTTTGTCCATGCTCACTTCTCTCTACTTACTTTTAGCTTTAGCTTTAGTCCTTCCTCCTCAGTGGAAGCTGTTGCTATTAACAATGCTGTCTATGCTGAAAATCTTGACTGGAATCCAAAGACTTCCAAAGCATTTGAGACTGCTAAAGCCCTATTTGCTCCTACAAGGAGAACACCTTGGGAATGGAGTCATCACAGGGGAAGCAGATATGAGAGACAGATCTTAGAATGCCAAGGAGTGATGGATCAAGCTGAGCCTGAAAAATCTCTTCTGGACACTCAGTTATATAAATAAATTCTATTTTTTATTTAAGCATATTTATGTTGGTTTTTTTTGTCATTTTCAAAAAAATTT
Organism: Hipposideros armiger; assembly: GCF_001890085.2. Taxonomy (NCBI): domain Eukaryota; kingdom Metazoa; phylum Chordata; class Mammalia; order Chiroptera; family Hipposideridae; genus Hipposideros; species Hipposideros armiger. The sequence goes on from NW_017731434.1 coordinate 2,881,213, forward strand.
GTGTTCAACCAATATTCTCAATTCAATAACACCTTCTAGAAACTCCTGGAGCTTTCTTTTTCTTTTTAAAAGATTTTTATTGGGGAATTGTGGGGATGGGAACAGTGCTGGGGAATTGGGGGAAGGGGAACAGACAAGTTGCTGTCGTTTTGTTCTTTAGTCTAGTTGTGGAGGACATTGCTTCACTGGCCCAAGTTGGCACCATCATTGCGCTCTTCCCAGGCGAGGCAGATCAGTCGCCGGCTTCTGGACGGCCGCTCACTGCGGCTGCTGGCCGCTCACGCTGGCTGCTGGCTACATACGGTAGCCCATGGCAACCCACTATAGCAGGGGCTGCAGCCTAGCCGTCACTGGCGACTCACGGGCAGCCCAGCTCCAGGTTGAGCTGTTGTTCAGCATCTTAGCTGTAGAGGGCAGTGTCACTGGCCCTCATATGTGGGATCCGAACCGGGGCCCTCAGGCGTCCCAAGCCAGTTCTTAACCATCGCGCCACTCGGCCGGCCCTCCTGGAGCTTTCTTCACCACAGTCCTAGTTCCCCATCTCTTACTGTAAACACCTTAGAGATTGAGGCTATGTCATTCACATAGGAGATATTCATACTTGAAAAATACCAGGAGAATTCATAAATTATATAAATGTCTAATCACTATGCTATATGCCTGAAATTAATACACAATAATATTGAATGTCAACTGTAATTGAAAAATTAAAATAGGGGAGAAAAAAGTAAAGGGGAATAAGAGGTTCAAAGTCCCAGGTATAAAACAATAAGTCACGGGGATGTAATGTACAGCATAGGGAATATAGTCAATAATATTGTGACAGCGTGGTATGGTGTCAGATGGTTGCTGGACTTATTATGGTGATCACTTCTTTAGCATAGGGAATATAACCAATAATATGGTAATAACTATGTATAATGCCAGGTGGGTACTGTTGAATAACTATGATGTACACCTGCAACTAATATAATATTGTATGTTAGCTATATTTTAATAAAAATCTTTAAAAAGAGAAAAAAAGAAAAATACTGGAGGAATAAGGACATAATGTGTAGATTAATTAGATCAGCATCGGGGAGCAGTAAAGTGCACTGTCAGTACAAAGATGTTTGTAATAATTCTACCACCCTGTTGGACATTTTTTTTTTTTTTGGCTGTGGTTCTCCATATTGTCATTGAGTCTGCTTGGTAGAAAGCTTAGAGATGCAAATATAGCCAGATATTACCCAGAAGTCATTCAATAAAACTATAATACAATATAATAAAAAAATAAAAGGTACAGTATATTGAGTCAATATTATTGTTAAACTTATTTTTTAATTATACAAATGGATACACAAATATGTGCATTCGGTCATAATGTAAAACATATTTCTTAGATGGAAGCAAAATATTTTTGAAAACCTGATCCAGCTTCTACCTGCGACAATTCTATAAAACAAAATACAAAAGAATAGAAAATAGCAGTGTATGACATTAGGGTACTTATTTTGTAATACTTCTTGTTTAGTCATAGATATATGCTCATATATATGTACTGAGTCACAATATGAAATGTATTTTTTACTGTAGGTGGTAGCCAAAAAGTCTGGAAACCACTGATTCGCTTTCTAACTGATACCATAAATATTACAAAAGAGTATGATTGTCTGAGCTGCAGCCAGCGACGTGAAGAGAAGGAAAAAGGGTCTGTAATCACCTCAGCCCCCAGAGCTATGCAGGCAGGCAAATATATTTATAGAATGACTGCTGGGCTTCTAGGCAATTGGTGAAGGGCACATCCACAGGACTGCTCGTAGGGCCGAGGCAGACCACAGGGCCGGGCCAAGCCGGTGTGTATCTTTCTTCCATTCTGCTTCCAGGCCCAACTCTTCGAGGTATTGAATGAAAAGCCATGCAGACACAGGAGACATGAACATCAACACTCTGAACTGCTTGCTACCTTTAGCTTTTGGCCCAACGGAATCCCGTAGGGGGATTTGCAAAGAACCTGACCTTGAGAAACAAGGTTACATAGTTAATCTACTGGAATGTGTGGTTGCTTGAGTATCTGGAGAATAACAATAACAAAACCCAGGTGTCTTTTTAAAAAGTAGGTAGCTTGCTATTAAAAAAAACCAAAACGTTTGCTCTTGTCATGCTCTTCTCTTTAAATTGTTCATCTCTTGTCTCCTATATTTATTTGTTTTCTTTTCTAAATGTTTAGCACTTAGAGAATGTTATATTCCTTTTACTAGTTTCAACTTTATTTTAACCTTCCTTTAAAAGAAATAGTTTCAGCTACCTGGCTTACTCTTTCTATTCCATTTAATTTTCCCTTCCATTGCTTTCACTTTAAAACATTTGGTTCCCTTTTTCTACTTCAGCTTATTCACAACTATATATTTGAAATTCTAAGCTTCTGATTTTAACACCTAAAATTTTAATCCTTTTTTCTCATATTTCCTACTTATACTTTGTAATTTCTGAGCTTCTGGGGTTTTTAAAACCTGTTCATTGTATTATTTTTATTCCTTTTATTTGGTTTCTGTTATTTCAGCCTTAATTTTTCTCCCTGACCTTTGGTTTTATTGCTTTTTAAGTATATTTCTTTATTTGTAATTTTAATCATCCCGTTCTTTGTATAATGTGTAGTTATCAAGGTGACAAGCAACAGAAATAACGAAGCTCAGGCTCTTAACCACTATTCTATTCAGCCTTGTTAATCTGTAAGCACTTTCACAACTAATCAAACAAGAACATTTCCTACACCAGTCTGCCTGTAACATGCTTTTTTTCTCTTTTGATCATCTCCATTCTTGGCAGGGTTACAAGAAATCCCGCTGCTTGAATTTTTCCATTTCCTTGTACTCACTATAAGGAGCAAGAAGCTGCCTAAAACCAGAAGAATCCAGGGATTTTAAAAGAGTTGTGGAGACCTTGGTGGAGGGCTTCCAGGTCTGTGCACTGCCTGGGCCTGCCCTGGACAGTCTGTGTCAGAGGAGGTACTCCCTCCATCTCTTCGCCTTCAGTGGATGTCTCCTGAGGAAGCTTTCTGAATTACGGGAGCTGGTGAGAAGGGGCTCCAAGCCTTTGTCCATCTGTCTCAGAGAGAAGAGGACTTTCCTTTGGACCCAGAGGCGTAATCTTGAACAATTTAAACGACGGTGGTCATGAATTTGACCATTTAATATGATCTTGTATCTGTGAGGAGGTGTGTGAGTCAAAGTCCAGTCAGCAGACAGAAAGCACATAGTAATTTGAACAAGGAATTAGAGTAAGAAGGATTTGCTAGTGAGAAAGAACTTAAAGAAAAGGGCAGGGAGGGTGGCCAGGTGGCTCAGTTGGTTAGAGCGCAAGCTCTGAGCAATAGGGTTGCCGGTTGGATTCCCACATGGGCCAGTGAGCTGCGCCCTCGGCAACTAGATTAAAAAAAAAACGGCGACTGGACTTGGAGCTGAGCTGCGCCCTCCACAACTAAGATTGAAGGACAACAACTTGGCTTGGAGCTGATGGGTCCTTTGTTCCCTCAAAAAGTTAACAAAACAAAACAAAAAGGCTTGAAATTAAAAAAGAAGAATAAGAAAAAGGAGGAGGAGAAGAGTAGTTTTAAAAAAAGAAAGAAAAGAGGAAAGGCAGGGATGAGCAGCAACTACCAGCCCTGCCCCCTTGCTGGGCTGAGACAGTGGACCCATGGAAGAAGCCACCCCTGAGTGCTGAGGTCTCCCCATTGTTGGAGAGAGTGTGGCAGGGCTCACTTGATAACAGAAAAGTTCGCCGAGGCACTGGTTTGGTGAAACTTGCTGGAAAGCTGCTCTCTAGGGTGCTAGGGAAATCCATCCTCAGGGAGAAGCCATGCCTCAGCACTCACTAAAAAGCCACCTGAAAGGGAGCAGGGAAGTTGCCCACGGGGAGTATCCCTGCCAGCAGCACCCAATGATGGAGATGCCCGAGGAGGGGTGTTGGGGGGGAAGGTGTCCTTCATACATACTCCCCTGCAGGGCCACTGGAGGCAGGGGGCCTGGGCAGCCATTTATGAGTAGGTGTTTTGCTGTCAGCCCTCTGCTAGGAAGCTGCCCACAGCAAAGTGCTCTGTTCTGCCAGCCACTGGTGCTGCAGAAAGACACACACACACACACACACACACACACACACACACACACACACACACATGACATGTGTGAGGAACACACCGGAAACATGAAGATAAGCTCCTCTTTCTGCTGTGCTCCCCCAGCAGCCTATATTTACAAAGCTTAACATCATGTGCACTATAAAAAGGAGAAATTCTTAAAAGGGTTCAGCTCCATTATCACAGATCAGTAATGAGTGGGTTTGGAACTAAAAGACAATGAATTGATCATTGGAACAGTACACCCTTTTGGCTGCTCAGCATCCGTATTCACTCTTCCACACACATTTGAGCCCAGCACAACAATGACATGACTCTGTATGTCCATCTAACCAGATATTGCTATTCTTCTCCCAAGTAAAGAAATTCTCATCCTTCACCAAAATAAGGAGGTGTGCAGTCCCAACTGTTACTGCATGCCAGCTATACTACTTTTTGCTCAAATTCTGTCACTGTCCCACTGAATCTTTTCTTACCTAAAGACTATGTGGTAGGCGTAAGCCAAGTTGCATAAAATGAAGTGGGAAGAGAGAGAAAGGGAAATCGCACACACATATAAACATATAAGAGGCAAAGAGAAAGTACACAAAGCTATCAGTCCTCATTTCAGTAGTTGCCATGGGCCGTAGAGGGTATTGATGGCTTCCTACCCCCCTCTACCTACTGCACATTTCCCTTGCACATAGCCAGACACTGGGCTGGTCAGTTGTGCATCTGGTGGAGTGACCCAAACCTTCATTCAGAGGAGTGAGTGCTCAGACATCCTGCATTATTTGGACTGTTATAGCTTTCCATCACCCTGTGCTATTGGCAGTGGAACTAGTAAGGGATCCCAAGAATCCCCTTGCCACAGAGTCCTCCTAACCTTCAACATTAGCAGCTACTCAATTTCCCCCTGGTGATTAGCATCTATCACAGCCAGCACAGTGACGCTATGTTTTGGGGCATGTTGGCTTAGTGATATGAAGAGCCCGAAATGGCCGTGTTTTTTTCAGATCCAATGGCACCACTGTTGTATCCACTGGTGAAAGCATTCTTCTCCGTTCTAGCAAAGCTTCAAGTTGCCAGGACAGGAAGATTCTGAGAATGGGTTGTTAGATGTAATGCTGAGAGGAGCCACTCCCGTTTGTACCCATCATTCCCAGATCTGTGCATTCTGGCTATGGGGGAAATAACACTATTTCATGGTCTGATTCAAAGCCTATACTGCATCCTGCCAAACAGAACTCCCTCTTTTCAGAGTGCTGTCTCCCAGCTGGAGGCATAGCTGAGTCTTCAGTAAGGCGTTCATTCCATCTTCAGTTAGGCCAGCCACTTCCAGGTTATGAGTTATGTAGGAAGTTTCATTGATTCTGTGGGCCTAAGCTCATTGCTGCACTTCCTTTGCTGTGAAATGATTTCCATGATCAGATTCAGTGCTGTGCAGAAAGCCATGATGGTGGATGAGGGTTTCTGTGAGTTCACAGAGCGAGGAGCTGGGAGAGCAGGGAATCAAATCCATACCCAGAATATGTCTATTTCAGTGCAGATGAATTTCTACCCACTCTATGATGGTCAATATAATCAACCTACTACCAGTCAGCTGACTGGCCCCTGGGAAGTGGAGGCACCAACCCAGTGAGTGGCTGACTTTTGATGTAGGTCTCTGCTGTTGGTAAGCTAAGCACTCAGCAATAACGCTAGCCAGATCAGCCATGGTAAGGAGAAATCCAACATGTCGGGCTGGACATATGAGGTCTGACAATGAAGTTCGCGAACTCATCCTAGAAAAAGTGCTACCTACCTCATTGCTGAATATCCCTATGGTCACCTTTGAAGTACTCCCCTTGGAAAGCGATGCACTGATGCCAGTGCTTAGTCTGCTCTTCAAAGCAATTTTGGAACTCTTTTTCTGGAATGGCCATCAGAGCTCTCATCGCATCGCCCTTGATGTCCTGAATGTCATCAACATGTCTTCCTTTCACTATTTCCTTTATCTTTGGGTAAAGAAATAAGTCATTGGGGGCCATATCAGGTGAGTAGGGAGGGTGTTCCAATACAGTTATTTGTTTACTGGCTAAAAACGCCCTCACCGACAGTGCCGTGTGAGCTGGTGCATTGTTGTGATGTAAGAGCCATGAATTGCTGGTGAAAAGTTCAGGTTGTTTTTATCTAACTTTTTCAGCAGACTTTTCAGCACTTCCAAATAGTAAACTTGGTTAACTGTTTGTCCATTTGGTACAAATTCACTATGAATAATCCCTCTGATATCAAAAAAAGGTTAGCAACATCACTGCAACAAGTTTGCGAACTTAATTGTCAGACCTTGTAGTCTGCATCCCTGCCACCATAACCACTGTTTGTCATGGACCCATTGAGCAAGCACTGGGGTGGCTGAAAAAAGAGGCCGAGTGACATCCACAGAGTATGCCATTTTGCCCACCTGACTGTTATGAGCCTCTTCTTCAGTAAATGCTATAATGAGCATTTACATGGGACATATCTCTTCATAGTCTGTGCCCATTCAGACAGGAGTCAGAATATAAAATAAGAAAAAAAAAATAGAGAACTGGGTAATGAGGTGTTAATGAAAGATAAGTTCAGTTATGCTGAGTTTGAGATTCCCATGGGGCTTTCAAGCAAAAACGGGGCATTTATGAAACACGAGAGGTACTGAGATATAGAAATTTGGCTGCCAATGAGATAGAGGTAATAATGAAAACCACAGATGAGGGTGCAAGTATTCAGAGACAGGGACGAGTTTCAGGACAGAACTGGAGAGGGCTGTCAAAGAGAAGCACTTGGAGAATAATGAAAAGGAGACTAGGCAAGAAAAGCTGGGCGAGAGCTGTGCCATGAAAGCGGAGAAGGAAACGTTTCTAAAAGTAGGAGTAATCAACAATCGTTACATATTAAGGCGAGATAAGAAAGAGACAGGCAGAAAAATTCCATTGGATTTGGCAAGCAGGAGATCAGATATTTGTAATGAAAATTGTTTCAGGGGAGGGGTGGGGGGCAGAAGCTAGATTCACGATAAGGTTCACAAATGAATACAAGGCAGGGAAGCCAAGTTAGCGACTGCGGCCCATTCATTCAAAATAATAGGCTAGGAAATGAAGTAGAAGAACGCTCTATACAATACCATTTGTATATTAGCTTTTAAAAGGGGACATAGGATTTCGAGAGGAGTTGATGAGACAGCTTGACCGTTTTTACAAAATGAAAGAGAAAGCACTTCTATTGCGAATGGAGGTTGCAGGTCAAGAGAGGCGAGTTTATCAGCGAGCAGTGTCCCAGAAGCAGGGATGGGGTCAGTAACTCCATCTCTATGACCAAAGGGTGGGGGCAGGGATAACAGATGGGGGTAAAGACAGGTCACTTTGTTGGAGGTAGAGAAGGACGTTAAGCTGGTTACCTTCTCCCAACTTAACTTTCAGATTACAAAGCAAACTCCTCTGATGACAGAAAAGTTAAAGTGGGTGGGACAGGCCTGAAGATGATTTACAATTTTGAAAGCACAATGGTGAGAAATGGAGAGGAAACAAACCAGAGAAATCTAACCTGATCGCTCAGTAAAACCTCACTTTCATCTCGAAGTCTTCTCTGCCTCTTCCCCCCGAGGGAAGTGCAATATTAATGACATATTTATCTAGCAATTAAAAATGGTAGAAGAGGGAAAAATGGGTCAAATATATGGTGATGGAAGGAGAGCTGACTCTGGGTGGTGAGCACACAATGTGGTATAGCGATGATGTATTATAGAATTGTACGCAAGAAACATATGTAATTTTACTAACCATCGTCACCCCAATAAATTCAATTTAAAAAAAAAAGAGAAGTTCCTTTTGAAGCCCCTGTTCTATAGCTCGTAGATGGCACTTGACATTTTCTGCTATGTAGTTATTTCATTTTTCACGTATGTCTTTCAAGATTTGTAATTCTTTAAAAAAGAATGCTGTTTCTTGGAATCCATCATAGCATCTAATAGACTGGGCAACATATTAACACAGTATTTTTTTAAATTAAAGTTTATTGGGGTGACAATGGTTAGTAAAGTCACATAGGTTTCCAGTGTACAATTCTGTAATACATCATCTATATATCACATTGTTTAACACAGTATTTCAGTAACTATCCCTGTACAACAAACCATCCTAAACTTAGAGGGGTAAAAATAACAATTTTAAAAAAATTCTTTCTCACCATCACCATTCTGGGGATCAACAAGATGGTTCTCTCCTGGGTTACAGTCAGGACACACCTGGGGGCTCCCTCCCTCACATCTCCAGAGGTTCCAGTTGGCTGTTAACTGGGACCTAGTGGGGCTGTCCGCCAGAATACACATACATGGCTTCTCCCTGTGGCTTGGGCTTCCTCTGGGGATTGGTGGCTGGGTTCCAAGAGCAAGCGACCTGAGACAGAGAGCCAGGCAGATGCTACGTAAACTTTTCATGGCGTCTTGGAAATCATGCGCTATTATTCTGCCACATTCTATTTATTAGAATTAAGTCACTAAGGCTAGCCCATATTCAAGGGAGGGGCGTTTAGACTCCACCTGTTGATGAGAGGAGTGTCAAAGAACTTGCAGATACTACATACTAATCAGATGCCTATTTAAGCATTAAACATTTTGAAAAAGCCTCAGAAGGGAAAAAAAAATTACAGTGGTGCACAGCCATAAAAGGTCTATAATGTTAGTCAATTAACCCATAAAATATGCTACCCATGGCTGCTTGTTTTACACATATTTGCAATCTTTCGCAATCCGCTTTTAGGAGATAAATTGAGCTGTTTAGTCTAGGAAGGTGTAGATCAGTCCTTCTCCCACTCGCACATGTATGTGAATTACCGGGGGATCTTGTTAAAAATGAGGATTCTAGTTGAGTAGGTCTGAGGCGGGGCCTGACATTCAGCATTTGCAGCCAGCTCCAGGGTGACCCTGCAGCTGACAGACCACCCACTGAACAGCAGAGGTAGTAGAAAGTATTAGTAAGAGTGACTGCCTGGTTCCTATGCTCTCTCCCTTCTCTGGAAGGGACCCGAATAGACAGGGTGATGCCACCAGAGGTCCTTATGTCCTCACAGGACCTTGGCCCTCTGGCCAGGTGAACTCTTGATGTAAACAAGGTTAATCAGTTTTTCCACCAGACATTTAGAACTTGAAATAAAGGAAGAGAGTAATATTCCTCTTTCTTGTGGTGAAACACAGATACAAGGCTCTGGAGTTACCAGCCACATGAGAAAGCCAGTCTCCAGAGGAATAAAGGAAACGTGCAGTGACGAGAATCCTAATGACATTCCGGTCCCTGGTGAAGCTTAGACCAGACCCCTTTTCACTAGGTTATGTGAGATATCTTAAGATCCCTCCAGCCAATTCCACTCTTGGCCTAAATTGATTCTAGCTGGGTTTCTATCACTTGACACTTAAAAAGTTCTGACTAATGTGGGGCGGGGGAGAAGAGGGTATTTTCTCCTGGAAATGCAGCACCCACAATGATGGAGGAATAAAGAAATTCAGACCGGGCCGGCCGAGTGCTCAGCTGATTAAGAGCTGGCTTGGGAGCACCAGCTCTGAGCTGCAGGGCTGAGGTTCAGCTCCCACATATGAGGGCCAGTGACGCTGCGCCCTCTACAGCTAAGATGATGAACAACAGCTCGACCTGGAGCTGGGCTGCCGTGAGTCGCCGGCAATGGCGTAGGCTGCAGCCCCTGCTGCAGTGGGCTGCAATGAAAAAAAAAAAATCAGACTGGATCATTATCCAGGCGACTGGGGCTACCATGAGGGTTGACTGTCCATTAAATCACACTAAAGGTGTGTTTCCAACAAAGTGGATAGGCCACAGAGAGAGAAGACAGTAAAAAACTAAGGTTAAGGGAAGATGGAGAAGAGGCTCCACCTAACTAAAATGGGGGTAAGGGTGGGGGACAGAAAAGAGAGGCAAGAGAGTCTGTGATTTAAATTGTTGGACAGTGTTGAGAGAAAGTGCAAAGAAACTGTTATCCCAAAACAACGTCTGCTAAAAACAGAAGGGAACAGGCCAGTCTAGGAGCATCAACGCACATGTTCTTTAAAGAGAGCTCCATGGGCCTGAGTGGAGGTGAAAAACAAGAGCTAAGGAGAGTTCTGCCCAGCACAGAGCAAAACATTGAACTTTTCCTACGTGCAAGGCTTTATATGATGTGCTTTGCATTTATAACCTTATTTAACCTTATAAAAACTAAGAAAGTGTTTCACATCACTCCTGCCAGCTGTCCCTGGCACAGTCAGAGTGGGTACTTCCACAGCCAGAAGAGGGTCATATAAACATGGGTCATGTAATATGAACCCCGCCTGGAAGAGCCGATGACAGAGTACTCCTCGGGCAAATCGGCAAGTCCTCTGAGGTGTCTGCAAGCAGCCCCGATGAATCAACAGTGACAACGGCCACCTTTCCATGTTTAAAGTCCATGAATTTTTAATAACTGGTTTTCTGGTCACACCTTCATCTAGATCGATCCCATTATTCAAGGGTCTACATAGTTACATATTATATATTAAACCAAATATTTTATAGCACATTTCTAAAAGGGTAAACTTTGTGCACTAAAACAAAATAAAAGGAAAAAGACTGGTTGGCTACCATGGTGTGCTGCCCATGAACTGAAAGGCTCATGTTTATAGCAGGTACACATGCAGATTGGGCAGCCAGCAACAGAACGGCGATGCGGGAGACACTTTCTTTGTGATAAATGCCTTCGGATAGATGTGACAATGAAATAATGAGGCTGATTCCATAAAGCAAAAATGGATACTGGTCTCATTATTTTACAGCCATACCTTGTGGTATGTTTATAAAATATTTCTTTCACAAGTTAAAACAGTATCTGCTACAGATGGATTTGATTTTGGTAAAACCAATGGAAAAAGGCTCTATGCTAATGCAACATTTGTTGTAAAGATTACAGAAACACATGAGTCAAAAATTCAAATTATGATTCCCACAGTAACTGTAACTCTGCTATACCACATACATAATGGAAGAAATGTTATCCACATATACCATGGTAGAAAATACTCGGTAAGCAGAAACAAGCTGAGTTATGCTTGTTGTGGGAATTATCATTTTCAACTAGCTGAGGATATATAAAAATTGAAAACATAAATGCATGCATTATTTTATGGATTTAATTCGAATTTTTCTTGATCCAATTTAATCAGCTTTGCATCCAAACTACATTTGCCTTTCATAAACTGCAAACGAATGTCTATCGTAATTTTAAAATCCGTATCACTTGCTTTCTTTTTCTCATGCAGACTACCTTTGCAGAATGGCATTATTATACCCTGTCCCTCCCCTAAAAGGTCAGGACATGTCTGCTAGAATCCATTTATCTATATTCCTTTCCTCCCTGAAGGACATCACCATATAGTTACAATTGCCAAAGTGTTGTCATAACATGATCTCATCTGATCCTCACAACAATGCCATGAGAAAGACCAAAAAAAAACCCAAAATACCTTTTTGTTGCTCAGGTCTTTGACTCAAATAGAATATATTTTAGGAAGTGCTTTCATGTTGTCATTTAAAGGCTGGGCCATTTAAATACACCTACAATATTACCCACTTACCATAAGCAGAGGATGTACTTATTATTAAAGTTGGAATATACTTTATGTAAGAAGATTACATTTACGAGCTAAACATTTAACATACTTTAAGCTTTTTGCTTTAACTATATTCTGAAAATTCAATAATGAAACAGAAAGAGATACAACTGCCCTTTGAAACTCTGCCTGGGCAAAATTAATCCTGTATATTATATCCGGTACTGCTTTTCCCAGTTTGGTTTTAACTAAGAAGGGCACCTCAGCACAACCTCTGAAGAGGAATCCTTTTACCTTCCGGCAGCCTTTACCATCAGGGTATATTTCATTATATTCAAACTAAATTATCAAGAACAGTTCTATCTCCTTTACCACTCTGAGCAGCTCTGCCCCACCACGGTGCTGGTGACCTTGTGTTAAGCGTTTGGTGGCGGTATTTTCTTTATCTCTGAGCACTTCTATAATCCAGCTATTCAAATTTAAGTTTGTTTTTCTGTCTTTCTATGTACACAAGGATCCTTCTCCATAATCAGATAAAAATTTTCCTTCTTCATTTCCTTCCTTCAAAAGATCAATTAAAATGAAGATTCAGAGCTGGCAAAAAGCCTCAGTATTATTTGCTCTAACCTGGGAGTTAACACAGTTAATCCTCTGCCTGTGAAAAGCCCGACCATTTGGCATGTAATTAAAGGAGAATATTTAAGTGCTAAAAGGAAAACAAACCCTAAGGTGTATTAATTTTAGGGGGTTTATTGTGGAGGAAGAGTTGTCTTCTTAATGTTACCTACAATTACACAACAATTCTTTATAATGAAGGAAGATCAATACATAAGTTCTTGGATAAAACAGATAAAATACAAAAAGGTATCCTTTGGGACATGAATACTCAACTTTCAGGTTTTTCCCCCCCACATGTGAAAAAACAATACCTGAGGCTGATAGCAAAGCACAATCTCAATAGTATTTCTGGTTATGAGAAAGGTGCAAAGATGACTGGTAAGCTAAAGAATCAATGATGGCAACATGAGCTCTTGCATCTTGTCAGTGACCAGAAAAGGGGCTTATTTACTGACTTATGTGATACATCAGTCAGACGTGAAGGCAGGGCCTTAAGTGTGAGTTTTCCATCCAGTCACTTTATGAGGTTGTCTCAGGAAAAGTGTAGATCCAGCCAGTGGGCAAGTTTACCTTAAACAGAGTGAAACAATGTCTCTTTCAACTTGGAAACTGCAGAGGGGATGATTGATTCTAGGGAATCACAGAATACTTAGAAATGAAGAATGATGGATGGGGTTTGTTTCTCTTGAGCAGTCAATATGTGAAATTCCCAAATCTTAAATTGTGCAAATAAGTTGACAAGCAAATGCGGTCCTGGGGACTGTCAGTACCACAGATTAGGAAACTAATTTTCACGTTGACTTATAATTAAAGCTGCAGAATTCCATGAGTGACTGACAGTACAATTTTCACACATTAATGAATAAAACAAAGGAAAATTTTCCGAACAAAGTTAGTGGTCCGGCAGTAGAAAATAGTTAAATAAACTACAGTACAGTAATAAAATGGGTACACTGCAGCTATTCCCGATGTGTTCTTCAAGAATATCCAAGGAAAGGAAGGGTTGATGACATATTGTAAAATGAAAAGTGAGTGACAAAATGGCATATTCTATATGATCTCTACTTTAGAAAAAAAATAAGTACACAGAAAAAAAGGCTGGAAGAACATACACAAAAATACTAACAGAAGTTACCTCTGCTAGTGAGAACTGAATGTCTTCACATTTTTTTCTTTTCCAAATGAAAGAGGAATAAGGGGAAATTCTTATTTTCAAAAACAGTTAATGAGTATATTCTGATCTCTTTGTCCCATCTTTTTTAATAACACACAAAAGGAAAAACCAAAATATATTTAGTGCCATTTAGCACTTGCATTAACAATTATTTTTTAAGTTATAAAACAAGTTCATCAAATTTAGTTTCCTTATACTTTTTTGCCAATTCATACAAGAGCAATGCATTTTTAAAAAGATGTAATGACATAGATTTTTATCCAAGACTGTAGTCTTCCATGCAGTCTTCTTCATACACCACCACGTCTAGAAAATGAACTTCATGTGCTTGATTCCGTAAGTTTTGAAGAAAACCATGATAATGAGTGCCCACAATCCCAGGATAAAACCCCCAGGAGGATGCCAATCCTTCAGCTTTGGTTTCTGCAAAACAAGGATGACACGGTAAATTTAACAACAGGTGAAGAATTCAACAATGGGTAAGACCAATATTGGTGGAAAACAGGAGTTTCACAATTGCGTTTTAAGGGAAAGTAGTTTAGCCAGGTTGAATGTATTGGGATAGCAACAATGGTAAAGAGTTCAAACAAGATATCTCAAAGTGATTCTTACAAAGATCAGTTTCAAATGACATTTTTTCCCTCGAAGGGCCCTCCCTGACTACCCTACCCAATAATCTCTCTTCACTCAGTTTAGTCAGTAGCCTAAGAGGCCTCACTTTGAATTTACATATTCATGAGTTAGTTGCTTTTCTCTATCTCTGTTAGACTATAGCTCTATGAGGGTCATCTTATTATACTCCCAACACCTACCTGCACAATGACTGGCACATAGGAGACAATCCTACATTAATTATACTGAGTCAATCAATGGGAAAACAAAAGCCACCCAATTCCACTTATTCAGATATTCAACAAATACTTGTTTAGGGGCCAGTGCCTTTGGCCATGTTTCTTCCTTGAAGCAGAATGCTCCACACTCCACTCTGCCTATTTAAAGCTCCCTAACTCAAATGCAAACTCCTCCAGATTTCCCCAGCTGATATGCGATATAGCGTATTCTTTTCTTTGAATCTGTAGTTCCTTCTACTTTTACTCCTATCTACTATTATACTTACGTTTATTGCTTGTCTCCCTGCAAACTTCCGAGGGCAAAGTCTGGCTGAGTCCATTTTACACCCTATTCTCCATTCCCTACCCCTCAGCTCTCAGCCAAGTGTCTGGATGGCTCTTTGCCCAGTAAGCAAAGGCAGGCTAGTCTTCCCCAGTTCGCTGTCATTTCAAAGGCTACATTATGGCCCTGAAATTGGAGGTCTATGACTATGATCTCTGTATGAGTTCTACTTCCTGAGTTACTAGCCAAGATTACAAGGATAGTTATGATTCTCTGTCCTTATAGAGAGAATTATATTTTAGAGTAGACTAGAGTGAAGAGAAACTGGACTCTGAAATTTGCTTTAGTCATCATGTAAACTAGATGCAAGAAAAATTCATAAATCCCTTAGATGATTCTACATATTATAGCTTGGTTTTCACTTACATAACTAGGACACCTAATGCTCTTCACTCAACCCTCAACTCATCATATTACAGAAAGAAAGGAAGGAAGGGAGGGAGAGAGGGAGGGAGAGAGGGAGAGAGGGAGGGAGAGAGAGAGAGAGACCCAAAATAAAACAAATCAAGTCAAATTTACCAGAATTCATCAGCAAGGGCCATGCCAGTAATATACATTCACTGCCACATTCTATAGACACTTAACGTTATTATCTATGCTTTAAGATATCTGACAGTTATCTAACGTATACAACATTATAAATCCACTTAAAAAATTCCAAAGACTATTGTGATAAATGAAATTCTATTTTCTTTTAATTTTATAAATGAAGAAGTTTAGAGAAATGCCAGATTTTCAATTAGGTGATCTTTCTGCAACTTTTTCCTTCTCCTCTGAAGCTCTCCCTTAGTTTCAGTGACACTTTGGCCAGCTTTTCACTCCACTTCTTTAGCCATTTTTCTTTAGTCTTCTTTGCTCCTTAAATGCTAGTGTTTAGAGCTCTGCTTTCAGTCACTTACTCTCTCCCTTTGAAATAATACATCTCTGGGTGACACCTGTACTCTAGTTTCAACCTCTGTCAATAGGCTTATGCCTCCCAAATTTTTATCCCTCACCTGGAATTCTACACTAAACCCTATCTGCATGTACACTTAACAGACATCTCTATTTGGATATTTTACTACAACCAACACTAAACTCATTCCTAACCCCGCTCCCCGATTCTGCTCTCCCTTCCCTGGTGTCCATCTCTCCATCGGCACGTTGCCCGAGTGAAAAACCTGGAGGTCATTCTTAGTTCCCCGGACTCTCACACCTCATTTCAATCAGTTACTAATTCTGATAGGTTTTCTCCCCAGGATAGCTGTCCTTAATAAGTTTTCTATTGTCATTGCCACTATCTTAGTTCTAGCTCTTATTTCTTGTCAGGATTAGGGAACCAGTTTGTCCTAACTAGTTTCTCTTCCTCCAAGGTGCCCTCTCTTTTCCATCTATTAATCCTATTAGTGCTAGACACATCTTTCTAATACACAAATATACATCTTTGAGATACACACACACACACACACACACACACACACACGCACGCACAAAATCTCCCTCAGATGTAGTAGATATTGTATTGTTTGCCTTAAGTATACATTGCTTTTATAATTTAAAAAATTAAACAATTTAAAAACCAGGGCATGGTGTGGTTAATTCAGAGAGCACTGTATTGAAAAGCAACTGCCATGGGTTCAAACATTAGATTTAATATTTAAAGTCCATGTTCCCTGCCAAGCCACTTCTCCACTCTGAATTTCTGAATCTGTAAAATGGGCATAACACATACCTCCTAAGAATGAATGAATGCATAATTACTGTAATAATGTATTTTTTGAAAAGTTAGTCTATATTTATTCCTACCTAGAAAAGTGATGATATGAAACTCCAAGTACTTTTTAGATGACTTTCATTTGTGTTTGCCAGTTATGAGGAATGACATTTGAAAACATCTGACTTTAGTTATTTTAATTTGTACAGCTTTCATCAATTCAAAATTAACTTGTCAAACTAACAGGAAAGAAATCCACCTTAATGTTTTCATCTGGATCATAATGCTAGAGTTATAGGAGTTTTTAATGAAATGCTTAATCTGAACTGAACTGACAATATTTTTTACTGTGATTACATTCTACCTTCGCTCCCATGTCTACTTTCACCTTCCACAAAACTCCCCAAACACCCCAAAATATTAAGTCAAAATTTTCCTCATGTTTCTTTCTACTCAAAAGTTGGCAATGGCTTCTGATCATGTGTGATGATGATGATGACAAAAGTCCTTTCCCTCTAGTATCTTACAAGATGATAAATTTAGTGGTTCTCATACCATTTCAGATGGCAGAGCTCTTGGAAGTAACAATGCTCTTTGTGCAACACTGAAAAATCTTAATTCCAGTAGAAAATATAGGATAATTAATATAAAGCATAGTTATATTAAAGATATGTAATGTAAATATCCTAAGCACATGACAATGAAAAACACAAGCAAGTAAACTAAACATGACTCACTACTGCTCAGTTTTTGTCCTGTTTATTTTCTACTACTCAAACAATTGGTAAATAATTCATGCCAAAGCGTTGGAAGAGCTTAAGACCAAAAGTTATTTTCCCATGAACTGAGAAAAGATTACCATTATTCATTATTAGTGGAAGCATACCCTTTATTCCCTGGGATTCCAGGTTAAGAGTTGTGGAGACAAGATTCAGATTTTCCCCAATAACTATGAGTCTCTGATATAAATAGTATTTGAAACACAGACACACACACACACACACACACACACACACACGTATGTTACAACTTTTAGAAAGTTAAATACATATTGTCAAAATCTGGCATTAAAGTAAGCTCTTACCTGTAGAAAAACAGGTTATAATATAAACAATTGTTCCGTAAACCAGTTTAATGAATTTCAGTGCTAAGAGAGTTCAGGAGGTGTGAACTTTCAAGAGTTTAAGACCACTGTAACTTTCAGATAGTATTTAAACCAAGTCATGTTAAAAAAAAAAAAGAAAGAAAAAAAAAAAAAAAGAAAGAAAGGTCGGGTGGGCCGAGTGGCGCGTTGGTTAAGAGCTCGCTTGGGACGCCAGAGGGCCCCGGTTCGGATCCCACATATGAGGGTCAGTGACACTGCCCTCTACAGCTAAGGTGCTGAACAACAGCTCAACCTGGAGCTGGGCTGCCGTGAGGCGCCGTAGGCTGCAGCCCCTGTGGCAGTGGGTTGCCATGGGCTACCGTGTGTAGCCAGCAGCCGCAGTAAGCGGCCGTCCAGAAGCCGGCGACTGATCTGCCTCGCCCGGGAAGAGCGCAATGATGGTGCCAGCTTGGGCCAGTGAAGCAACGTCCTCCACAGCTAGACTGAAGAACAAAAGGACAGCAACTTGTCTGTTCTCCTCCCCACAATTCCGCAGCGCTGTTCCCATCCCCCAATACAAATCTTAAAAAAAAAAAATGGTGAACATCATTTAAGCTCTAGAATTTATTAGAAATTGTTGAAATAATACTGAAATAATAAATTTCAGTAATTATATATTGAAATAATAAAAATTAATCGTATTTCTGCAGCTGGAGAAACTCTAGTTTCTTTTCAATTAGATGAATTCCCTCATGTTGTAATTTCACCATGAGATCTTAAACTGAGTAGCCAGAAACAGTTGCCAGAGATAAGACAACTATAGCTTCTTTGGGAGTTACTCTCCCCAAAGATTGGCCCTGGCAGCTATTTTGATCTGTTATTCCAAAGGTGCTCAGAGAATTCTGGAGCCATTGCTTCGTGGTCCTACAATTAGGTGAGTCCCATATTTACACCGCTGGTGCCCAGGAGGGGACCAGTGAGAAAAGCAAAGTGGCAGAGCTGTGGTTCCCCAACAGCAAACTTTGAAAGTCATAATGGAGGACTAAGTATATGTAATTACTCCAAAATTATAATGGAATGGTGCATTTATTCATATCACAACTTGCACAAGCTAACAAAAGCAACAACCTCAGCCTTTCCAAACTGGTATTTGCAGTTGCTATATTATTGTGATATATTCATTACATCCTTTTGATTAACACAAAATGGAAAGTGAATTATTAATTAAATACTGTTTGAACTCTTAGCTTAACACAACATCTAAATAGAATCACCAGCTTCAACCTCTCCCATCTCCTCAGGAAAATGCAAAGGCACAGAAAAACATGACAATACTCACTACTCAAATTACTTTAACCTCTAATGAGAAGTCTCAGATAATTTCACTATCTGAAAATCCCAGAAACAAATGCATGGTGGCCCAGTTTTCTCATTAGTACACAAGAGGCAAAGTATTGCTTTGCTCTGTGAAACACAATAATTCAGTCAGCTGAGACAGGGACTTCAGCTCTCTCCCTTTTTCTCCCTGCTGTTTAAGAGAAACAGAGTTTATCTAGTAGAAGGATGGCTTTGAAGGCACCCAGAATAGTGTAACTCATTCCTATCCTTCCCAAAGGCACACCTCTTTATCCATTTAAACACAATTCCCAGTAAAAAGCATGTCAGAAGTTACATGAGCACTGACAATGGTTCACTACATCTATGAAGTTTAAATATCCACCTGAGAGGCTCTGCAGAGAAAGCAAAATACAGGAAAAATCCTTTTAGTAGTGCATGTTAAGAAATATTTTTTCATATGCTTCATCTTTTTAAAACGCCCCCAAACATAAGCAGTATGGTAGCAGATGATCCTGGTTTCGTTTAGCAAAACAGCATTTGATGCCTGTCTGCCAGTCACTGGAAATGTATGATGACAACCTAGTCTTCAGATGCAGATCTGAGAAGGCATTCACATCTAAGCAAACAGTGAGAAGAACCCACACGCTCTGTTGGCAAATACCAGCAGTGTTTTAAAAAAGAGGAAGAAACAAGGCCAGGTCCGTGAGTAAAAACACTCCCACATTTGAGAAAGAAATACCCTGAAAATTCAGAGACCACATCTCTGAATAAGGTTTAATAGGGAACCAAAAGATAAATTTAGAAAACTTCTATTTGGCATTGACTTGAATAAAGATGTGCAAGAAGCCAAAAATAAAAGAATGGTATAAAGAGAAAAATAATACAAGATACAAGGACAGCAGGCTGAGATAATAAGGGAGCTGGGTGACATAATTTTGTAATAGCAAAATTAAAATCTACATTGACGAAAACGAGTGTCCAAAGCACATCTGTGAGTCCTCCATTCAGCTATTTGTGATAGACTGATGGCAACAAATGCCCCCAATTATCCATACTTCCCTGTCAATACTGTTTGCAAGACATTGCTTTATAGCAGCTCTCATCAATTGGTGGAACCCACCTATATCCTTACACTTTGAAATCAACTGACCTTGTGACTTCTTTTGGCCAAAAGCACACACACAAGCAACAGTGTTCTAGTTCCAAATCTAGCCTCAAGAGGTTTTGCTCGTTTCTGCTCTCTCAGACCTCTGCTATTACCATGGGGGGGGGAACCCCCATAAAACAAAAAACGTCAGCAAGACTTCTGGAGAAGACACCATGTGAAGAGGAATTCAGGCTCATCGACCAACAACCAGTCAATCCCCAGAAGTAGAACCACTTAACCAACCCAGGGCTGACCATACACTGATGAGGTCAGAACATGTCCTCATGAACCGAGAACAGAATTCCCCAGCTAAACTTGGACTAAATTGCCAACCTGCAGCATTATGAGCTAAATAAATAATTGATGTTTTAAGCCACTAAGTTTTAGAGTGGTTTGTTACGCACTAAAAGCTACGAAATACATCTACTGAGGTGGCAATGTGAAAGGAAAACCCCTGAAACTTTATTATCATAAGAAAATAAAGTTCCCATCTACATACTTGTTGCATTCAGTTTCTGCAACAATGGTATAAATAAACAACAATGGTATAAAAGAACAGCGTGAAGGGCAGCTAATCAGACCCTAGCCCACCATGAACTTTGCTGAGGTCAAGGCTGTCTGCTAAGAAAATCCCCTCTAACACTCCTAGAATGAGAAATCCAGCCCCGTTAACTCATCTGAGCTAAATGTCACAGAGTAGAGACTTCAAACCACCTGCTGCACCTGAACGGTATGACAGCCAGACTCTGATAAAGCTATCTAGGAAAAATACCTGCTGTATTGTCTCCGAGAGATATATTTCAGGAATGTTCTTTGCCACCCACCCCCTCACTTTAGGTTCTAGCTCTCTCTTATAGTCTTCCTGGAAACAGACCGACTCCACCTGTCACCATGCCAGGAATTGCTCTCAAGAAAATGAAGTGCAGGGCCGGCCAAGTGGCGCGATGGTTAAGAGCTGGCTTGGGACGCCAGAGGGCGTCAGTTTGGATACCACATATGAGGGCCAGTGACACTGCCCTCTACAGCTAAGATGCTGAACAACAGCTCAACCTGGAGCTGGGCTGCCATGAGTCG
>NW_017731434.1:2902321-2918141 GCF_001890085.2 Hipposideros armiger
CAGTGAAGCAACGTCCTCCACAACTAGACTGAAGAACAAAAGGACAGCAACTTGTCTGTTCCCCTTCCCCCAATTCCCCATCATTGTTCCCATCCCCCCGATTCCCCAATTAAAAAAAAAAAGAAAATGAAGTGCAGGAATCTGGAGACTAACCCCTCCAGCTTCCCTGTAGCCTTCCTCCCAACTGCAATCTAGATCTGAAGTCTGGTTCCTTTCCTTCTGAAGTTAATCAGATGTTGCCCGCTGGAGAAATGAACCTCTCTCAGGATCTTGATGCACCTTACCCATGGTAAGCATGCAAAGCAATTCATCTAATCTAGGATAACTACAAGTGAATTGTTTTTAACTATGATTTTGTTTTTAATAGAAAGTTGACCATACTTTTTCCTTAACCATGACATTTTTTCTATGACAAGAATACCCACTATTAACATTAGTTAGTATCGCTCTGGAATTCCCAGCCAGTCCAGGCATAACATTTAGGAAGAGAAAGTAAATTTTCATTATTTGCAGATAGTATGATTTGATATCAACAAACTACAAAATCAGCTTATAATTATTCAGAATAAAGGGTTCAGATTTGATATAACTATAGAAAGAAAGAAAGAAAAACAATACTCTTCCAATATGCCAGTAAAAACATGTTGAAAAACAGAATAGAAAAAAAATTACATTCACAATAGCAATGAAAAACATAAAATAAATAGGGATATCCATAGCATGAGACATAAGGTAAACAATCTATATTATTCTATAGAGAGGAGTAAACAGTCCAGAATGTCAAACAGAATATGATAAAGCTAATCTACAATGTTGTTCTGATGCAAAATAGATCAGTGAAAGAGAACAGAAAGTAGGCAATCAGCCCAGTACCAAGGATTTAGTATACAATAAAAACTATTACAATGGGCATGAGAATATTCTTACAGGTGTTCTAACAATGGATTAGCAATTGAAAAAAGATCGGTTTGTTTCTCACCCAACACTATAAACCAAAATACATCTTACATGATTTAGAATTAGATATAAAAATATTACATGGAAAAAATATTTGATTACTTTTATAAAGTGGCACCTAGAGACACATCTTAATGGTGTAGCTATCTTAATCATACTGGGGGGAGAGCACTTACAAGAGAACTTGTTGGAGAGTAGAACACATAAGTCCTAGGACCACCAAGCTGAGGGGACTGTCAGGCGGGTTGGCTACTCAGGAAGGACTTCTTGGGGGAGCTGGCCCTTGAACAAAGTGTCATAATTGGGTTGGTGGAGAGGAGGGGATGGCACCCAGGCAGTGGCACATGGGGCAAGTCATGGTGATGAGAAAAGCCAGGCACTGGGGAAAGGGTGATGCCCCAGACTCGCTGGTCAGGGAGGAGGGTGATGGAAACTCCACAGGGTGGAGATTTGCATCTGCTTTGTTGACTGCAGAACCTGTAGGACCCTGGCACTTAGGAAACCCTGTGGAAAGAAGCAGCAAGTTTGGGAGTAGCAAACATCAGGGCCAGAGAAAGTCGTTCTGTGAATGCCCAGCTGTGTGCTGGGATTTGAAACAAGATTCCTCTGAGAGCTTGAGCCAGCACCCAAACACAGGTGAATGAGGTAAAAAAAGAGAAAATGTAGGATCTGCACAAGAAAGAGATTTATAAAGTCTAATGAATGAAAATAAGAAAGGAAAGGTGGAGAGATTTTTAAAAACGTTTTGAAACATCGGCATTTTGCAAAGCGTACAAATCAAATTAAAAGGCAAATAAATGGAAAAATGACAAAAAGGGGGAAGAATTCAGTGCACGAAGATCTCCCAAAAATCAATAAGAAAAGACACAAAGATTTATCAATAAATGGGACAGGAAAAATGAAAAATTTCACAAAATAATTACAAATAGTTAATTAACATTTGAAAAAATTCAATTTTCTTGACCATAAAAATGAACTGAAAATAATATATTTACTATTTCTTCCTCCTTTTAAAATTAAACAAGTAAACGTTAACAAGGATGGTCTACTTTTCAGAAAAGTAATCTATTAACACATTCAGAGGTTTTTAAAATATTCATCTCTTTTCAACCCTAAGATCTGTTACACTTCTAGCTATGTTAAAGATCTATGTTAAAAAGCTAAGAAATACTGACAAAGAGTTTACACAAAGGTTTTCTTTTCAGTGTTATTTACATAACAGAACAGGAAACAATCTATATAAATCATATGGGAAATATTGTAAATCCACATAAGTAGTCATAAAAAATGTTTTCAAACAATTTTAATGATTTGGAAAGATGCCTATACTGAAATAATAAGAAAATAAAAGCAAGATGAAAACTGAGTATAAAATATGATCTTTATTTCTATAACAATATTAAAAAAAGGGAAATATACTGAAGTCTTAATAGTGTTTTCTCTGGGGGGGAGTAGAATTAGAGGTAGTTTTAATTTCTTCTCTATACTAACCTATACTTTTGAAAATATGTTTTCTATTATGGATATGTATGTCTTTAATTATTTTCAAAAGGAGAGGAGAGGGATATACAGGAAAATGCTGTATTAAAATAGTCCACCTAGAAGAATCTTCATATATTCCTCTTTTCCAAATTAGGAGATACACTAAAATAATACTGTTTAGTACTTGATATCCCACTTTAAGAAAAAGTAACATGAATAGCATGACAGCAACATAATATAATAAAGTGCTTTTTCAATATGTATTTAATGATATTCCTGGAGTATAACAATATTGCTTTTTAAAAAACAACTATCGGTAATATTATAGACAGTCTATACTGATTTTACTTACAATCAAATGACAGGTTGGTATAATTATTCCATTTTGTTGTACAGCTGCGTTTGAGGTAAGTTCATATTAAAGTACAGCTTATAATTTCATTTATGTCTATATTAGAACTTCTAACAAAATGACTGATTTTTATGTAGTTAAGGTTCTCTGCTGATTGCTATGAAATATGCTTCTCTTTTTTTAACCTTTCACAATAACAGCTATGATACAAAGGTGAATAGCATGCTCAAAACACTGTAGTGTGTCATGAGCAAACACTTAAAAGCTTAAGAGCTAAATATTATTTAAATGATTAATATTTCAAATTAAAAAGATAGGTAGCTTAGCAACACTGCACGGCCAACTGTGAACAGTCTTCAGTCTCCCCCTTCACGTTGCTAGGAGAACATTACCATAGAACTTTGAAATAGTTAATTGAACCTGAAACAAATTAAAAAAAAATAGACTGAAAAAAATAGTTAACAGAGCACAGATCTAAGTATTAAAGTTATGTAAAAAGAGGAAGCTGGGGTTTTCATAATTGTATATGTTTATTGGCAAGCAAATAAAAAATTTCCAAGGTTTCAATGGGATTCTTTTCTTAAAATATAATGAGCATATTAGTTCAGTTAAACTATATTTTAAGAAAAGGAAAAAAAAGAATCTACTGAGGTTACAGTTATAATTACTTTAGAAAATAACTGTTTATTTTCGACTGTTTAATCAGTGATAGTATATTAGTATTTCCAGTGTATCTACATCCTATCTATATAATATAATTTATTTGTATTCTTCAAATCATATTAACAGTATAAATCAAACTGTGGTCAGCAGGATTCTACGAGTCTGATCGCCCCCCCAGATATTCTCTCTCTGGAGTACACACACTGCAAAATCCCTTCCCCTTGAATGTGGACAGAACTTGTGAATATGATGGGACATCACTCCTATGATTAGGTTACATTATATAGCAAAGATGAAGGGGTTCTGAAGATGTAATGAAGGTCCTTAATCAGCTGACATTTATTTATTCAAAAGGGAGAGTATCCCAAAGGAAGGAGCTGACGTAATCAGGTGAGTCCTTTAGAATAGGGTCTAGACATCAGAGACAGAAAATTAGAAACAGATGAGCTGCTCTGCCATTGGTCTTGAAGAATTAAACAGCCATGCTGTGAAGTGGATCATCGGCAAGGAATGGCAAACAGCCTCTAGGAGCCGAGGACCTCAGTGGGTCCTACAGCCATGAGAAACTAAATTCTGCCACTAACCAGGAAGCTTGCAAGAGGTCCCTGCACTGCAGGTAGGAATGCAATGGTTGACACCTTGCTTGACTGAAGCCTTGTTAGATCGTAAGCACGGAGCTAAGCTGAGCTGAGCTGGGCCCAGACTCCTGAACCATGGAAATTGTGGGATAAAAAATGCTTTAAAATCACTAAATTTCTTTGTTGCACAGCAATAAAAAACTAATTAACAAACAAAACATGAAATGAAACTATTGATTACATCTGATACCTATTCCTTGGGAGAATAACTGATGACGATATTCACTGTTTTTAAAAAAGTAAAGAGTGAAATACTCTAGTCTAATTCCTTCTACTCTTCCCTACCTATTTATTCTGTAAAAACTTGCTCAGATATCACCCCCAGGTGAAGTCTGTTCTCATACCCCAGTAAGAATGAATTTCTTATTCTCAGGGCAGCAATGATACTTCGTTTATATATTACACTATAGTTAATTTATGTGTATGATTCTACAAAATTTGGTCTGTTTGTGATATTCATTTCTGAACCTT
The DNA here is from genome assembly GCF_001890085.2 of Hipposideros armiger. Lineage (NCBI taxonomy): Eukaryota > Metazoa > Chordata > Mammalia > Chiroptera > Hipposideridae > Hipposideros > Hipposideros armiger. Next base: position 2,906,885 of record NW_017731434.1, read on the forward strand.
ATCCAGATTTCATAAGCTTTCAATACAGTAGAACAATCAACTTTTCTTAGTTACATATTAGTTTCCTCTTGAAAATAAGAAATATAAAAAATTCTAATACAAATATTAAATACTAATTTGCTAGTTTATACTCTGGGTTTTATGACTTAAGGGGAAAAGTAAGAATTGCACCAATCAAATAACATAATCTGTTCTAAGAATCCCTAGTGAGAAGTGAAAGAATATTCTTTTAAAAATGTGTAGAACAATTTGAAGTTTGAAATAAACGAATCTATTTTTATAATAATTCTTAACCAAGAGACATGACACACTGTTCCCACAAACAAATAAGAAAGGTACATTTATAAATAGTATCTACTGTGTCTGTTCGGCAGTAGTAAGAACTCTGCTTCTGCCAATGTAGGATTAAATGCCACAGGAATTGTGTGCCCGTTCTGAACAACCAGAAACTCCTAAGAAAGGTAAAAATCAGTGGTTTTCAGATATTTGACACTTTGCAGCAGTTTTCTGGTCCCTGAAAGAATGGAAACAAATAAGATGAGATGAGTGCTTCAATTGCCTAAGCTTATTATAGCCTTGGGGCAGTTTCCAAACTTCAGCACAAGGAGCAAGACCCAAACAGCCTGATGGACTTGCTGAGTTGAGTAGACACGGATTAGAATTCCGGAAGGTTTGGGTAGGTAGACTGGCACGGCAGACTACTGGAAAGGAGGAAGCTACACAGAGACCGAGCTCCAGAGTTCTGCAGAGGGGTCTCTTTCAATCTTTGGCAAAATTCCAATTTGTGCATAACACGAAGCTGGTAGAGGAAAACAAAACCAAACAAAACACCAAAAGCAACAGGCCAAACAATTTCCAGTATTCATAATTTGCAGAGCGTGAGGTCACAGTTTATAGTGGGGCTATCTCAAAAACAAAAACAAAAATGCTCTGGGTTAGCCTAAAACAACATGAATCCTAAGGGGATCAAACTGATCCTGGAACAAGATCCAACAATCACTACATGAATAAAACAGAAATCCAAAATCTAGCAGCCAACATCAACAAAAAATTAAACTATATATATGGCACCCAATTAAGAAAAAAAGGCATGGAGAGAAGGAAAATATGACCCATAACCAGGAGGGAAATTAATCAATTGAAAGAAACCCATAAATGAAAGAGATGATGGACTTAGTAGATAGCGCTCTTAAGACAGCTAGTATATACTGGATATAAAGGAAAACATGAACATATGAGGAGAGAAACAGAATATATAAATAAGCCCCATGTAGGATTTCTGGAGACAAAAAATATGATATATGAAATGAAAAATACACTGGATGGAATTAACACAGCAGATTAGACACTACAGAAGAATTAGCAGAGAACTATTAGGATAACAATAGAAATTATTCAGAATGATGCACAGAAAGAAAAAGAGCAGGGAAAAGAATAAACAGAGCCTAAGTGAGCTATGGCACAATACGAAGCAGGATTATTTGTACAACTGGAGTCCAAGTGGAGTCCAAGTGGGGAAGGAGAAAAATATCTAAAACAAACAATGACTGAAATTTTTCCAAATTTCATAAAAACAATAAACCATCTAATCCTCAAAGCTCCACACCAAACATAAGAAACAGAGAAAACCACACAAAGGAATATCACAATCAAAAGCTGAAAAACAATGATAGAGATTATCTTAAAAGCAGTCAGGTAAAAAGAGATTTCTTCTTACAGACCATTATTCAGCAAACTACAGCACAAACCAGCCATATGATTTTATAAATAAAGTTTGCTCGAACACAGCCAACTCATTCATTTATTGTCTATTCATATATTGTTATTCATATATTGTCTATTGCTGCTTTCATACTACACCAAAGTTGAGTAGTTGCAACAAAGACCAGATGACCCACAACCCTATAAAATATTTACTATCTAGCCCTTTAAGACAAAGTGTGTGGATGCCTGCTACAGAGGAGCAAAGATAAGAATGATTGAAGATGCGCTGTCAGAAACCATGGAGGCCAGAAGACAATGAAAAGACATAGTGAAAGTACTGAAAGAAAACAACAAACTGTTAACCAGAGTACTAAGGAAAATGTAGCAAATGAAAAAAATCTTTCAAGGATGAAGGTGAAATAAAACATCTTTCAATAAAACAAAAGCTTTGTGAATTCAACACACCTATCCTACAGCTGACCTATACTACAAGGTATAACTATGACAGACCTATACTACAAGAAATGTTAAGAGAGGTACTTCAGGCAGAAACAAAATTACAGCTGATAGAAATGTAGACTTACACAAATAAATGAGGAGAGATAAATGGTAAACAGGTAGATAAATATAAAAATTTTTAATTCACTGTTTACTTTGTTTTTTGTTTTTTTTAGCTGACCATCCTGCTATCTGTTGGCAGCTCAGAGGCAGCTCAGCTCAGGCTGGGAATCAAACCAGCAATCCTGTTGCTCAGAGCTCGCACTCTTGAGCAAGCTCAACCAACTGAGCCACTGGGCCGACAATTCACTGTTTAAAGCAAAAATGACAATAATGTATCGTGGGGTTTGTAACATATATAGAATCAAAACATATAACGACAACAGCACAAAGGATAGAAGGGAGGAATGGGGAATATATCATTATAAAGTTCTTAGGTTATACATAAAATAATATAATATTATTAAAGTAGACTATTTAAATATGTACAGCAACAAAGTGGATTCACTAATAAACCAAAAGTGGATATAAAATAGAATCATATTAAATATTCAATACAAAAGAAGGCAGGAGGGCCGGCCGAGTGGCGTGATGGTTACAAACTGGCTTGGGACGCCAGAGGACCCTGGTTCGGATCCTACATATGAGGGCCAGTGACACTGCCCTCTACAGCTAAGATGCTGAACAACAGCTCAACCTGGAGCTGGGCTGCTCATGAGTCACCAGCGACTACGTAGGCTGCAGCCCCTGTGGCAGTGGGTTGCCATGGGCTACCGTATGTAGCCAGCAGCCAGCGTGAGCGGCCAGCAGCCGCAGTGAGTGGCCGTCCAGAAGCCGGTGACTGATGTGCCTCGCCTGGGAAGAGCACAATGATGGTGCCAACTTGGGCCAGTGAAGCAACGTCCTCCACAACTAAACTGAAGAACAAAACGACAGCAACTTGTCTGTTCCCCTTCCCCCAATTCCCCAGCACTGTTCCCATCCCCCAACTCCCCAATTAAAAAAAAAAATTTTTTTTAAAAAGAAGGCAGGAAAAGAAGAGAAAAAGGAACTGAAAACAGATGGAGCAAATAGAAAACACATAGCAATATGGCAGATTTAAATCCAACCAGACTTAAATCCAATTTAAATACTGACAATTACATGAAGTGAAAGGATTTTAACATTCAATTAAAACAGAGATTGTCAGGTTGAATAAAAACATAAAACTCAATGATATTCTGTCTATAAGAAACCTACTTTAAGTTTAAGACACAGATGGATTAAAAGTAAACAAATGGAAAAAGACATATCACTATGGAAAAAGAAAGTGGGCAGGCTACATTAATTTCAGAACAAAGCAGACTTTAGAACAAAGAATATTATAAGGATAAAAAGGAACTTCTCATAGTGACAAAGAGGATGGATTCATCAAAAAGACATAATTCTAAAAGTGTATTACTTAAACAGAGTTTCAAATACACAAAGCAAACACTGACAGAACTGAAAGGAAAAAGTATACTTGTATATTTCAGCACAATCTCAGAATTAATAAATAAGTAAAAAGATCAGTAAGGATATAGAGAACTTGAACATTAACCAATTTGATGTAGTTGATATTTATTTCATTCCACCCAATGACAACAGAATACAAATTCTTTACAAGTACACCATGATAGGTAAAATTGTGGTCTATAACACAAGTCTCAATACATTTAAAAAGACTGAAATAAAAAAGAATATTCCACACAGTGGAATTAAACTAGAACTCAGTAACAGAAAAGATACTTGGCAAAATCCCCAAATACTTGGAAATTAAGCAATATATTTCTAAATATCCCAAGAAGAAATCACAAGGGAAATTAGAAAATATTCTGAATTGAATGAAAATGAAAATATATTTCAAAATATGTGGAATACATACAAAACATGCTTATAGCGATATGTATACCTTTAAAAGATTGTATTAGAAAAGAAAAAATTTCTAAAATCAGTCATATAAAATTCCACTTGGGGAAGAAAAACAAATAGAAAAAGAAGAGCAAATGAAACCCAAAGTAAGCAGAAAAAAAGAAAATAAGACTGAAATTCAATAAAAGGAAAAATAAAATATCAATTACCCAAATCCACTTCTTTCAAAGTTCAATAAAATTGATAAACTGGGAAAACTGATTTTTTTTTAAAAGAGAAGAATGAAAGAGGAAACATCACTATAGATTATACAGACACTCAAAAGAAAATAAGACAATACAAAAATAACTTTATGGCAATAAATTTTATAATATATGCCTGGAAAGATACATACTACCATTTTACCCAGTTTTAAGCCAGACAGTAATAAAAGACACATATTTCTGTGGTCTACAAAAATTTCCACATTGCTAATAGACTGGGAAAGGAGGGAAGACTAAGTCTAGAAAGAGGAAAGGGATTTCCAGTTAGAGTGCAAAACAAAAGGGGTCTGTACTGGTAAGAATGCCTAAGGAAGAACCCAAGAGTCAAGAAGAAACTGCAGATACTAATGCCTAACACTTTTTAAATGTTTATCCTATGCCATGCATTATTTTAGAATTATAAATGTGTTAACATGTTGCCTTTAAGATAGCTAATATTACACTGTTTTACAGATGACAAAAATTAACAATTGTTACAAAAACTACCATCACTACCCATAATCATGATTATCATTTATGGACTACTGACCAAAAGTGCCACCCTACAGTAAGGCCTTAATATACATTTTCTAATTTAATCCTTACAACAACACGGTGACATAATTATTATCTTATTTTAAATATGAGAAAACTGATTGGGTGCCCTGACTAGTCACAAACTAAACGCTTTAGTAAGTGGTTTTGCTAGGACTGCTAAGAGGTTTAGTGTGATTTCGTCAGTGCTCTTAACCACTACATAATGCCGCTAAACTGCAGAATTCCTTTGTGGGAATGTGTCCAGATCGCTCCTCCTCCAAGCAACTCCCTCAACCTCACAGATATTATGGGACAACTCAAATAAACACAAGACCAAGGAGCTATAGAGCACACACTGCATATAGTTGGTATTATGATTTGTGGGTAGAACTGGGGAAGAAAGGTTTGGTGGATCAGCAAGAGAAGGGGCTAAGCGGGTATGAGGCACCGTGCTCAGAGATGCTGGCTCTCCTGAGTACTGCTCTCCTAGCTCTTCAGGGTCAAGTGGCAAATGCAGCACTATGAATGCATCTTTAAATGCTTCAATCTCCACTTCATATTGGCACACAGACGCAGGCACAACTGCCTAGAGTGGAGGTCTTTGTAATCATATGCAAATTTGGTCACTTAAAGTAAGAAATAGTTCCACAAACACTCTGTAATTTTTATTTTACATATAAATGGTTACCTTAAAAGCTACTAGGATTTACCATTTTTTTGTAATCCATGTAGCAAAGGATAATATAAATGCATAATAACAGATATAAAGATACTATTTCATAATTTTCTGCATCTTTAATGTGTATATATCTATTTCCCACACAAGAAAAAAGTACATAAAACATGTTTTCCTAATAGGTTGATAGATGCTTTCAAAATTCAGAAATGCTATTTTATTTTAAGCCATAAGAATCCCCTTGTACTATTTTCTTTTTCTTATGTTTTTCTAGATTTTTCATCAATAATAAATTCAGGAAATATATCCTGAATGACTACTATGTACAAGCCATTTGAACTAAGTGTTTTATAAATATGGTTATTCTTTCTTGGAAATGTAGTAATGTATGTGAACATAGTTTCCTTTGAATTTATATTTGTAGGTCATGAAAAAGACAATTCTCATTCACATTTGTACAGAAAAGTAGATAAATCCTTCCTATTTAAGTAAAATTAAGGTATATGTAATAGTTTTATAAATTAGTCATGTTCATAAGTATTGATAATGCTGACAAAGAAATTATTTAAGGTTTTAGAGCAGGGGTCCTTTTTCATATCTCTGCAAAGAGCCAGATGGTAAATATTTTAGGCTTTGCAGGCCATACAATCCCTGTAGCAAGTACTCAACTCTGGCTCCTCAACTTTGCTTCACAAAGCACATAACTAGCCATAGAAAACATGTAAACAAATGGGACTGGCTGTGTTCCAATAAAACCTTATTTGCAAAAACAAATGGCAGATTGGATTTGATTCATGGGTCATGGTTCGCCAAACCATGCTCTAAAAAATTGCTATTGAATGTGTTCAGAGCATGCCACCCAATGACATTTTGGCATATTGATTATTTTTAACTAAAGGCATTTGAGGAACAGCAGATGCAGATAGGGCTCTCTGACCTCTGCCTTTTTCTTACATAAAGGCAAATCATAAAATTTCCTGTGAGATACGTTCCCTACATGGACCAGGAAGAGAAGGACATTCTTATCACCAGAGACTAGGACTCAACACCAAAATGAATATACAAACTAACCTGCTAAAATAACCCTCATTTTTCATTAGTTTCCCCCATATATTTCCTAGTTATTTCCCCCCAGTTTACTGCCTGGAGCCCAAGCCCCTTTTTCTTGTCATTTTTCCACAGTCTTTCTGTTTCTTTATTATAGTATCTAAGCTCTCAGTCCTAACTACTCCTTTGGGTCTTCATTTTCCTTATGCGCACATAAAAATATTAAATAAAATGTGTGTTTTTCTCCTATTAATCTGTCTTATGTCAATTTAATTCTCAGGTCCAGCCACAGAACCTAAGAGAGCAGAAGGAAGATTTTCCTCCCCTAACTGTATAGTGATTTTTAGTCTGTTTTTATATTATTTATATTGATAAAAAATATAAGAATAAAATACGTACTCAAAAGACAAAATGTTTTAAACCTCTGATACCTTCATAGCACATAGTTTATTGAAGATAATCACAAGTCCTACAGTAAAGAAACACATATAATTTTTGTTTAAGCATTTTACTAACTTATACTATAAAATCCTTTTTAACTTATTATCTATTAACATCCTGCAGAACTAGTGCTTCAGGAATATACTATGGAAAACTCAGAGTTAAACAATGAAAATCCCATGGCTACAAATATAAATATGAATTTAAACTGTACAGTAGAAATGTAATATATACAAAAAATTGGGTATTTTGTACATTGATTCCTTTTATCAGCTTGTTTGCTTACTATTTGTATCTTTCACATAAACAGAATGAAACAGGTGCATACTACAAAATTTTCTGATTATTTACTTGTACATATACCAACTAGTTATGTTCTTGTTAAATAAAATTTTCTACATGAATACTCAGTTTTACCAATCAGATACATGAGTCAATGGTTGACTCATTCTAACTTAAAGGATATAGGAAAAGGTGTGTTGACCTATTTTTTCCTTCCATTAGTCAGTAACTCATTGATTCCTGTTGTTTCCTTATTTTAACTCAGTCTCTGCTTCAATAATAAAACTTGCTCTTACACACATTCTCCTAAATATGGAGGGGAAGGGCGGTAGAAAGGGGAGAGGAAGAAGAGGAAGAGAGTCAACATTTGTCAGGAACCAACATTTGTTGAGTATCAAGAATGTGCCTGGTGTTCTATATACGTTATCTTATAACAGCACTTCATTGACGGTATTATTAACCCTATTTTATATATGAAAAACTAGACTAAGTAAATTGCCCAAGGTAACAAAACTGTTAATTAGCAAGACTTGGTTTGAGCCTAGTTCTGACTCATTCCAAAGACCATGGTCTGTCTACTATACCATAATGTCTTCCTTAAGACAGAACCTTGGAAGGCTGAGGACAAAAGTAATAGCCTTTAAAATGTCTAATGATAGTTAGATGGAACCAGTATTAGACTTGTCTTATGTAGCCCTTAGTGCTAGAATTAAAATGGAAGAGTGGAAAGTACGAGAGATTGTCTTCAATATGATGTAAGAAAATTGTCCAAAGAACAGTTCAAAGAAATACTGAGTTGCTCTGAGGGGTATGAGAGGACTTGTCCATCATTTAGACATCTCTTAAGCTGTCCTTCACTGGACAACCTTTTGGTGGGATGACATCTAAGATGCAAGGATTGGATGGCTTTTTAAAATCTAGACTCTAGAAGATCCAATATTGAGATAATATGATTCTAGGAAAGCAGTGAGAAATCAGTATACACTTACATTATTTTATAATTTCAAACCACTAGGAAAACTTTCTCACTCTTACACAAAAAATGTCAACTACTTAATTAACACAACTTACTCTACCTGAAAATCCAAACAGTACATTTAAATTACATTTCATGCGATACCAAAAAACAAAACCCCTAAAAAGCAAAACCCACTACTATACCAATAATTAATATTGCTGTCTCCAATGACACAACTATTTCTAAATGGGTAAATAGTTAAGAAAAAAATTAAAAATTACTATAATGAACTTTTGTTACTTTCCTGTTTAAAAAAATTTAAATTCCAACTCCTTGTTTTTAGGCAGAATTTTTATAACTTTATTACTGTGGATCTCCCAAGAGAATCATCACAATGCTTTTAAGAGTTAAAAGCCTGAAGACTGTCATCTCCTCTTTTGAAATCTGTAGCCTGAAGAACAAATCAGGGAGCCTCCCCTCTGTGTTAACTGAAACCATTCTCAGAGACACAAGTTCATTTCAGTCCAATTAATTTTTTTGAAAACCATTGCTTGTATCTGAAAGATTATAAACTAAATTTCTTTTGAAATAAATTATCTCACATTTGACAAAGTATTTTAACAAAAGTAGTCACTTTTAGTGATGGTAGCCATTTAAAAATGTTTAACATATTTGCACAACAAAAACAAATCTTATATAATTATTTTTCCCATACTCTACTTGCAATGATCTTCCACATGGGAAAGGCCCTCTATATGGTTTAATCAATGACAAAGCTCTGAAACAGCCCTTTTCTACATCTATACTAGTTGAAGACAGCAGGCTAAGGTTTATAGTCTATTACAATTACTATTTCATTTTTGACAGAAACAGCCAAATGAGAAATGCTAGGAAAGAAGTAAAACAGTAAGTCTGAAAACTCTTGAAAAGTAATTGTTAAAATGTCAGCTAAATCTACTCTCTTGCAAACTTTAACAATTTTAGGTATAGTAGATACAGCTATTTAGCAGGAAGAAAATTAATTAGTGCTAACATTTCCATTTATAATTATTATACTTCTCTAGCAATGTTATAGATTTAATAATACTACCTAAAAGCATGTTTATTCCACAAGATTAAGATGTCTATTGGCACATTTTAAACTGGGAATCTCTTAATTGATCAAAATTAAGTAACATGGCTATTATTGTTTTCATAAGATATTAATAACCTTGGAGATAGAACTTGTAAATAAAAAGATACACAAACAAAATCAAACAATGAAATAGCTTGATGAAACACTGATAACTATATCTGAATGTAGATCAAAGTAAAAAATAATTTTTGAAAGAAATCTGTGCTTATCTAAAAGTTATTAGAAATTATAAGTGAAATACTGCAGTAATTACCCACCAAACACGATTGGTACAATGAAATGAAAATCTTGAATATTAAAAATCTAACTAAAGATACTGATTCTGTTAATATAAAATGACTTTTCTAACATGCATATACCAGTTTTAAAGTGAATGATAATTTCAACTCTTATCTGGAAGCACATTCAGGTGATTTCAGGTCAATTTAGATGACAGATTAAATAACTCCTAGTTACACTATTTCGATCTGTTGTTAGACAGTATCTAACTACTGCCAAGTATACGGCATGAAGCTCAAGTATTTTAATATGTCTATATCTAAACAGCCAGTTCCAGATCTATACAAGAAGAGATTCTTTCAGCTTTCATTTCCTTTTTATCCCCCAAGATACTTCTAATACTGCTTTTGGTGAATACCTGGGCTTAACTGCTGTCATGTTTATTAGGATAGGCATGCAAAACTGACAGCCAATTGATAAAAGCAGCACTGTATTTACCTCACTTTTTTTCTTTAAAATGGTAACTTATCTTTACTGCACTGTAAATTAAACCTTCCTATTAGAAGCACAGGATGCATTGGGCATGAGTGATCTTTTCTTCACTGTATAATGTACTTTTTCTTCCTGTTACAGATTCTAATCTTAAAAGTTGGTACAAATATAGAGCTAGAGAACCAGTCACTGAGCACATCACTTTTCCATTTCCAGGGTCCGGAAAAGGGGCCATTTCCTCCCTTGCGTCAACCCCCAAAAAGTCAACATTTATTCAAACAGCAAAATAATCCTCCATCAAAGCACATTTATGCCCCTAATATTATGATCTACACTTAACCCTTAAGGTAAATATAGTCAGAAAATCTAAGAATACATCAGAAGCTATACGATACACATTGATATAATGGAATACAAAAAATGAAAACATCCTTTATATTTAGCACATTTACAAAATTACAATGAATTGTAAAAGGCCAAAACTCAATTTAGAACTACCATTGTGATTATATCATGGTATCCGTTAATAAAATGAAAATCCATTATACAATATACTTTAACAAGTGTTTACTATTTATACAAAATATATTAAAATAAAAAAAATTTATAATGTATATTCTATGAAGAAGTACCAAACACTTTTCTGAAAGCCTTTGTCTTAGTAACTAAGATGATGAAGCTATAATAGAAAGGGAGTAAAGTTAATTACTACCAAGATCTTAATATTCAAAGTAACACAAAGGGTCAAATGTCTAATATTCATTAGGGACATTTGTTTTCTAAATGTGATGAACTCTAAATTACCTTGACTTGTGAAAGAAATGTGCATTTGTCTAGTTGCTTTTAATTACTGATTATTTATTTTAGTCATGCGTAGCTCATTCTCAAGTATTCAAGGTTGACTCATACAAGTTTAGAGATCATCAAGGCTCTGTGACACTCATTTTTCTTACAACTTTGAACAAATCACTATCTATTAGGCTGCCTTCAATGGTAGAGAGCAGATTAAGAATTAAGTACAGGGCCAGCCGAGTGGCACATTGGTTAAGAGCTGGCTTGGGATGCCAGAGGGCCCCGGTTCGGATCCCACATATGAGGGTCAGTGACACTGCCCTCTACAGCTAAGATGCTGAACA
>NW_017731434.1:2919276-2923700 GCF_001890085.2 Hipposideros armiger
TTATTGGGGAATTGGGGGAGGGGAACAGCATTGGGGAATCGGGGAAGGGGAACAGACAAGTTGCTGTCCTTTTGTTCTTTAGTCTAGTTGTGGAGAACGTCGCTTCACAGGCCCATGTTGATATTATCATTGCGCTCTTCCCAGGTGAGGCAGTCGCTCACCAGCTATTGGACGGCTGCTCACGGAGGCTCAGGAAGCTCATGCCAGCTGCCAGCCGCTCAAGGTAGCTCACAGCAGCCCACTGCAGCAGGGGCTGCAGCCTACACCGTTGCAGGCAACTCACGGCAGCCCAGCTCCAGGTTGAGCTGTTGTTCACCATCTTAGCTGTAGAGGGCGCAGCGTCACTGGCCCTCATGTGGGATCTGAACCGGGACCCTGATGCTCAGAGCTGGTGCTCCCAAGCCAACTCCTAGCCAACGTGCTACTCGGCCAGACCTGAACCAATATTACTAAGGGAATAGTGGCACTCAGATATAAAACATGATAGAAGAACCATTTAGAAAAGGGGTGAATTCTGCTTTAGATGATGTGGTGGCGATCCAGAGATGGAGCTGTTTTATAGACAATAAAATATTGCTATTCAACTCAGTAAGAAGATGAGAATATTTGGGGGTCAATGGCATATGTGACATTTGAAAACCATTATGTAGATTCAACAGTAAGGAATGCATGTTCGGTAAGACTTTGTAAAAGAGACAGAATCCTAAAGATAGGTCTAGGAGGAGATAGGCAAAAGATCTTTAAAGGAAGTGATCAGAGAGATAGGAGGAAAACCAGTATACGGTGATGGTCCATCCATGAGCAAAGAAAAATAGGTTTCAGAGAGATGAATTAACAGACTCAATACCACAAAGAAGTTGAAGATTAGGATGTTGTGAAAATTGAGAAATTTTAGTAAATTTTGCAAAAACAGTTACAGAGCAACTGCTGGAATACAAACTAGAATAAGGTAGACTGAGGGGGGGAAAGTGGGAGTGAAGAAATGAAGAGACTTAGTTTACTTTTTTATTGTGGTAAAATATACATAAAATATACCATAGTAATGATTTTTAAGTATACAGTTCAGTGTCACTAAGAACATTCACAGTGTTGTGTATCCACCACCACCACCACCAGAAATTTTTCATCTTTCCAAACTGAAACTCTGACCCCTTTAACAATAACTCTGCAGGCCTTCCTCCCTCAGCACCTCAATCACCATTCTATTTACTGTCTATGAATTTGACCATTCTAGGTGGAATCATACAATATTTGTACTTTTGAGTCTGGCTTATTTCACTTAGCATAGCATCTTTAAGATTCCAGTACATGTCAGGATTTCCTTTTTAAAGCTGAATAACATTCCATTGAATGTATATGCCACGTTTTATTTATCCATTTATTCTTCAGTGGAAATTTGGGTTGTTTCTACCATTGGCTATTGTGAAGAATGCTGCAATGAACACTGGGGTAAAATATCTGTTCGAATCCCTACTTTTAATTCTTTTGGGTATCTGCTCAGAAGTGGAATTGCTGGGTCATGTAGTAAATCTGTTTTAATTTTTTGAGGAACCACCATGAAGTCTTCCATAGTGGCTGCACCATTTTGCATTTCTACAAGCAGTGCACAAGGGTTCCAATTTATTCACATCTTCATTATTTTCTGTTTGCTTTTTAATAACAGCTATCCTTATGAATGTGAAGAGGTATCTCACTGTGGTTCTGATGTGTATTTCCCTAGTGATTAGTGATGTTGAGCATCTTTTCAAGTGTGTACTGGCCATCTATATGTCTTCTTTGGAGAAATGTCTATTCAAGTCCTTTGCTCATTTTTTAATTGTGTTATTTGTTTTTCTGGTGTTAAGATAGTTTATTTTTAAAACATCAACAAGCAAGAAAACAAAAAACAGTGAAGCTAGAAGGGAAAACAAGATTGAGAAAGACTTTTTTAAGGACTAATAACACCTAAGTCAGCAGTGGAGAGTATCAAGATGAAAGAAAACCAAGGTTTCTGACTATGTAAGTAAGGTTATCTCTGATACAATTCACACACTTCTTCCTTTGAGATGGACAGAAAAGATAAGGACTCATGAAGATACAAATTAGTTTCAAAGTACAGGGAAGGTACACTGAAGGTGTTTTTGCCTAATGACTTCAATTTTCTCCAGACTTAGGAGGCTGAGTCATAAGCTGAGCATGAAAGGGGGTAGAAGTGAGGTAGGTGCATAAAACTGTACCAAATATTTGGAATGTCTGCTATGGAAAATTGGAAAGGAACCTAACTAGGTTTATTCAGCTGCACTTAACCCAGAGGAAGTTCTCCCTGCCTTCACTGCTGTCACTGTTGTCATCGATGTCATTGTCATATCCCCAATATATGACTTGCAAAAGAAAGACTAAGTAAGAGACTTGCCCCAAACCAGTCATTAAATGGTGAAGCTTGGGTTCAACTCCAGTTCATGCATTATATTATGATTATGCTGTTTCCAAAGAAATGTTATCATGAACATCAGTTTTAAACATAAGTCTTTCTATCCTAATCTACTTCCTTCTTCTGAATAAAATCCTAGAGGTAGAATATTATTATTAGTTATAAATACACACACACTAACAATCCACTCTTAAGAAAGGTTGTTTAACTTGTGTTGCCATCGGCAATTTAGAAGCATGCCCATCTCACTGCCTCTTCACCAACATCAACTATTCTCATTTTTAAAATCTTTAAAACTTTGATGAAAACTAGCATGTGCTTATATTTATTTTGGAATACTTAATGACTACTGAGGCTCACACTTTTCATTACTAATATAGAAATTTAATGTCAGAAACTACGATGACAAATTTATAGATGGACAAAATTTTTCAAACTTACATGAAGTTGATGTAAAAACAGCATTGAAATATTGATCACTATTTTCAAACAGCTTTACGGTTTCATTTGTTCCTTGAAAAGTGACATTTTTGGAAGGAACTATCATAATTTATAATATGAACGCTGAGGTTGATTTATATTAATTTAAAATCAGATCTCAGTTAATAGTAAAAGAATAGAACATGCCCTTTAAGTAGTTTAATTTTAATTGCTTGTATTATAATTGAAATGAAAATAAATGAACAGTAATATTATTTTTCACTAGACTTCAGTTTTAAAGATGCTCTGATTACGAAGACAGCTGTAAGATTTTAAAGCAGTCTTAGTCCCTAGGCAGGAGAGTGATATGGATTCAGCAACCTTTTGATGAGTTTCTGGATACTGGTAATTCAATTGACACATTTTTAAAAAGAAGGTGTCAGAGATTTTCTACTTGATAGACATTTCAGTCAACCTTTAACTATAATGAGGTAGGCAATGCTGGGATAGAAAAACATTAAAATGACAAAATAGCTACAGTAAAACATGATGAAGAGTTATAAACAAGAACAGAAGAACTGAAAAAGTATCCAAACCCATGTCATATAATGACAGAGCTAGAACTGCAGCATCCAAGACAACATCTCAAACTATAGAAAAGTGAGAAGAGATTCTCAATTACAATAGTTCAACTTGAGATTTTTCAACTTTATGATGGGTGCAAAAGTGACACGCATTCAGTAGAAATGCTATTTCAAATTTTGAATTTTGATCTTTTCCCAGGGTCGTGATATGTGGTATGATACTCTCGGGATGCTGGACAGCAGCAGCAAAATGATTTTACCCAAATGTAGGCTAATGTAAGTGTTCTGAGCACATTTATGATAGGCTAAGCTGTGATGTTTAGTAGGTTAGTGTATTCAATGCATTTTCAGCTTACGATGAGTGTATCAGGAACTAACCCCACTGTAAGTCTAGGAACATCTGTATACTTCGTTTCAAATGTCCCAGTTATTATATTAAGAGATTGAACTATACAAATAAAGGTTCTGTGGGCACACACTGCAAGCAATTACCTGCAGTGGTCCTCAACCTGAGACCTTCCATGGGAAGGGAGGAGTCCAGAAAAAGTGAGGGCATTGTTTGGTAGCACAGTGACTGAGGAGGGCCAATGGCAACCAGTGTTTGGAAGGACCTGTGATGCCAAACATCCAATGGTGCACAGACCAGTCTCACACAATGAAAGAACTGTCCCACTCAAATGCAAAGATTGCCCCCAAAAGAAATTATATGGACTGGTTATACTGGAAAACAATTATTAATATCTCTTGGATTCAAAAAAAATAACAAAGCACAGATGAAACTACATTTTGCAAGATAATCTTCTATGTTTTAAACCAGCACCTGATGGGATACTCTCTAGTACTCTTCTCCAGTAAATTAAATCTTGAATGGATACATAGCTCTAAAGTAATCTTTCCAGCAGCTTGTGAATGAAAGAGAACAGTAAGGTTACACTGGACCATCATTGTGTATACTATGTAGGGATGCATTAAAAAAAAAAAAGAGGGCCAGCCAAGTGGCGCATTGGTTA
>NW_017731434.1:2923770-2924874 GCF_001890085.2 Hipposideros armiger
CGCAATGATGGTGCCAACTTGGGCCAGTGAAGCAATGTCCTCCACAACTAGACTGAAGAACAAAAGGACAGCAACTTATCTGTTCCCCTTCCCCCAATTTCCCAGCGCTGTTCTTAACCAGCTCTTCTGTTCAAGCCAGCTCTTAACCAATGCACTACTCCGCCAGCCCAAAGCCTATTAAATTCTTAATGTTGATGAACTATCTGAACTAAGTATGGATCTTCAGATTAGGAGATCACATAGAGGAAACTTTTCTCTTGATTCAAGTGAGTCAACAATTGGTAAAATTTTAAACAAGTAAAGCTAACCTTTAGCACTCTGTCCTATCACTTTTTCTGCCCCTAACCCTTCAGATCTCTACATTGTCTCAAGTCCTCATTGGAGAGCCAAAGACACCTGGGACGGAGAAGGAAATCAGGAATAGAATTGTAAAGAGGGTGACTAACTTTAGACCCGTCTCTAAATAAATGGATACTTATGTGTTGAATATTGAACTAACTCTGTTGATATTCAGTTCTAAGATATGGTTGCAATTAACCATAACATGTATTGTATCTGTTGACAACTCATTCACCCAATTACCTGGGGGCAAGTTACTCCATAAAAACTTTACAATGTTCATAGGAAGAACTATATATAGCATAGATTAAGAGGTAGGGCTTTGAAATTAGAACTACATCCAAATTCTGGCTTTGCCACTTAAAAGATGGAAGATCTTAGGCAATTCTGAACCTCGGTTTGTCCATGCATAAAATGAGAGTGATAATTTTTTTCAATGGTACTAATTATTCTCTGATAATGATTACAATTAATAGTGAAATATGAAAAGATAAATGTGAGAAACATTTAAGGGATAGAATAAAAAGGAATTTAAAAACCAATTATACATGAATATTGTGAGGAGAGGGAAGGAGAGAAGGAGGGAGGGAGGAATGAAAAGAAAGGGAGGAGAGACAGAAAAAGAAAAACAAGTCCAAGAATCTGAACTAATATTATTATGATTATTTTAAAAGATTTTATTGGGGAATTGGGGGAGGGGAACAGCATTGGGGAATCGGGGAAGGGGAACAGACAAGTTGCTGTCCTTTTGTTCTTTAGTCTAGT
>NW_017731434.1:2930009-3007957 GCF_001890085.2 Hipposideros armiger
CAGCTAAGATGGTGAACAACAGCTCGACCTGGAGCTGGGCTGCCGTGAGTGGCCTGCAATGGCGTAGGCTGCAATGGGGCTGCCGTGAGCTACCGTGAGTAGCTGGCAGCCAGCATGAGAGGCCGGCAGCTGGCATGAGCTGGCATGAGTGGCAGTCCAATGGCCAGCGAGCGACTGCCTCACCTGGGAAAAGCGCAATGATAATACCAACATGGGCCAGTGAAGCGACGTCCTCCACAACTGGTCTGAAGAACAAAAGGACAGCAACTTGTCTGTTCCCCTTCCCCAATTCCCCAATGCTGTTCCCCTCCCCCAGGTCCCCAATAAAATCTTAAAAAAAAAAGAGAGATCTTGAAATCTACTAATCTTATAAAAATATTAAAGGATTCACAAGAAGCCTTATAACTGAAATAGGGGACCCAGAGGTCTGGAATATGGATAAGAACATAGTGGGGAAAAAAGTGGACAATATATCTCTGTCAAGGCAAAGTAGTCATTGATATATAACACTTGAGTAAGTTGAAGTTTTTTAAAGCAGACATGGGTTTGTACTTTCTTCCCCCAGTTTTATAGAGATGTTACTGAATAGTCTTTACTCTTTAAGCTTCTACATAGCTGTCACTCCAAGACTTCCCTCCATCATCAATCTGGGGATTTCACTAGCATCTTACCCTGATGGATGAATCTCCTGTGCCCTGGAAAATATGCTTTCAGGCTTCTTGGTTTATTCTTTCATTCAATAAATCATACCTCTAGAAACTTCTTGAGAAAGAATGATTGGGAAAAAATATTTATTGAGACTTTGAATATCTTTCCTGAATCATGATATTTGAAGGATAATTGAGCAATGAATAGAATCTTAAACTGGAAATTATTTTCTCACATAATTTTAAAGACATCACTGCTTTCTTGTTTTATGTGTCATGTTGTTTCTTGATGACATTCTGACACTTGCTCTTTTGACTGTGGCTTTTTTTTTCATTCTGCAATTTTTTCGGGCCTTCCTTTTTATTTTTTAATTGTTCTAAAATTTCAAAATGACGTTTCTTGGTAAGGCATCTATTTGTTTCATAAGATTGAGCACTTAGTAAGTCACTGAGTTCTGGAAAGTTTTTCTTGTATTATTTAATATATCCTCCCTTCATTTTTTCTGTCCTCTTTTTCTAGTACTTTTATTAGTCAGATGTTGGACCTCATCAGTTATTGCCTAAAACTGTGAAGGGTCTGAAATTTTACCCTGCTTCCAAGGTAACAAGTTGACCTGGAACAGTTTCATAGGACTGGCATTTCAGAAGATATGAGACTCCTGGGTCAGAGACAAAGAACTTCATTACTCATGGCAGCATGAGTTTCATGTTTGTTCCAATTCTCCTTGCCCCCGCAAGTACCATGAGGACAATGCAGTGGCAGGCCTAGGGAGATGTATGCACAGACAAGGAGTCCTCAGCTTAGGAAATCCCAAATCTTTTATAAGAGGCTGCAACAAATCTGTCCAATCTTTGCCTTGAAAGAAGACATGATCTTGATTACACTGGACAACAAGCACATCTGCCCTTTGCTCCTGAGGGAGTCACTATCTCTATCTTTCAAGGCTGTTCACTATACAAACATCTACCGTGTTTCCCCCAAAATAAGACATAGCCAGAGAATAAGCCATAGCATGATTCCTCCAGGATATAGAGGGCACACACCCCTCACATGAGGGTTTTATGACCTATTTTAGGGAGAAGGGTGCCTTTTCCACAAACTCCTTCAGCTTACAATATTCAGTATGCCAAGGTGTCATATTTTGGCACCTAAAATCATGCAAGGGCTTATTTTCGGGCTAGGTCTTATTTTCGAGGAAACAGGGTATGACAAAATAATCCAGAACAAAAGCCTGTTAGTGCCCCTGCTCATAAGATGCAACTTTAGAATTATGAGAGGCTCTAGAACTGTCTACAAATAGTTATGCCTCCAATTTTCCTTCTCTTTGTCTTTGTGTCCCAACTTTTGAGAAATTTCCTCAACTTTGTCTTCAAAACTTTCTATTGCAATTTTTATTTCTATTTTCATAATTTTAATTCCCAAGAGCTATTTCTTGTTTTCTAAATGTTCATTTTTTGTATAGTATCCTGCTTGATAAACAAAATATTTTCTCATTTCTTTCTGAGGTGGCGGTGGATGTTGTTGCTGTTGGTGGTTGTTATGTTGATGATGATGATGATGCTGTTGATGTTTTCTTCTATTCCTGGTCATATCTGTATTTGCTAAGTTCCCTTTTTCCATTTGCTTATTTTGATCTTTGTCTTCCATAATGAAGACATTCCCTAAAAGTCTGATGATCCTTGGTTGTATCTCCGCAGTCAACAATGAGGAAATAAAGCACCGAACATAAGATCTTTATGCATTAGTAGCACTCATCAACCAGTGGGCTTCCCAGTGGGGTGAACAGACTGAGACTTGGCTATTAACCTGGGATCCTGCCAATGTCAAAATGTGCATTATTTGTTTATTAGGCTAGTATTTTCAGGGAGAAATTCTCCAATCATCTGGCTGATAGTATATAAGCGTGAATGACAGTGGTCTGAGAATTAAACAGGAGGAGGACGCTGCGAGTTCCTCTTTGCACATAACCTTTGAAATGCCTGGTGCCGGTGCCTGCTTTCCCAGGGTTCTGCAGTAAAAACTGGCTCATTCTTAGAGGACTCCCCCATGATGGAAGTTAGGGTTCAGCTTTTCCACTCTGCTAAGTTGTTTACCATTTGTTCAACTATTTTTCTTCTTCCAATTTTTGTTGCCTCTCATTTGCTATCCTCTTCTTCCATTTTCTTTGTCTTTTGGGGTTTATATGTTGTTATGTCTTTATTGTCCTTTTAGTGGAGTGTTTGAGGAAAGAGAATAAATATGTGTTCAATCAGCCATGTTTAAATAGCTCATAAACGTATTTACAAATTTTGGAACAAATTACCATATTGTCCTCAATTTGTACAGTTTGCATTCCTCTCTAGTAGTGTGTGTGCTTTGTCGTTACTGAGTATTACTACTTTTCATATCTTTGCTGCCTTTTTTAAATGATGCTTTATATGGTTGAAATGAACAATTCTGAGATTGTTAATAAATATTAACATGTTTTCATCAGTTTATTAGCCATTTCTAACTTTTAAGGCATCTCTGTACAAGTTCTTTGCTTCTTTCCATTGGAATGTTAGGTTTTTTGTGCTTATCATTTTGTGAAAGCTTTTTATATATGAAGATTTTAATTCTGTGAGGAAAATATTATTCCACTTTGATATTGCCTTTTCATTTTGATGTACATAGTCTTACATTTTTTACAAAGTCAAATATATTGATTTTCCTTTGTAGTTTCTGCCATTATTTCCATGCTTAGAAAGTCCTTACACACAAATATTTACCAATACACTTTCCAAATTGTTTTGATATTTTCCCTTTGTTTGCATTCATCTATAATCCAATTAGAATTTACTTTTTCTATGTATTATAAAGCAAGAATCTAGTCTTTCATTTCGAATACTTAATTGTCTCAGCATCATTTGTTGAATAATCCTTTAATTTCCCACTGATCTGTGATGTGACCTTTACCATTTATATAATCCATATACATACTGGGGTTTCTAGGCTAGCTAGGTGATCTATCTAATCTGCTCAGACCTATTCTGCACATAAGACCTACATTTTTGTATCAGTGCCATTTTGTATACCTAACCAGTACAGGCTGAAATATTTCAATATCTGCCAGAGCCTGACACAAAGTTTAAAAAAAATAAAACACATGCCTAACTAGAAGATACTAAAGAAAAAGTGTTATGTTAATAACAGCTAAATTATACATATTCATTCATGACTGACCTTTTCATCGTTCAGTACATTTCTAAAATATTTAACATCAAAAGAAGGTAACATCTCTATTTGAGACTACTCTTAATATACCAGGGGTGCCAAAAAAACGTATACACATGACTTGTATTCATCTTTGTTATCAGTACATATTATTACAATTTTAATACAGTTTTTCCTTTTTTAAAATGTGTATACATTTTTTGGCACCCTGTGTATATTTTTAACTACGTACAAACTTCGCTTTTTAACAGACTCTTGTGTCTTATTATTTTTTAAATACCTAGTTGTCATTATTTTATAATTTAATAAACTCTACATGTTACTAATCAAATTTTATGTTTACAAATTAAATTTAAATGAACCTCCTGTCTTAAAAAAAAGTTATCTCACCCACCTGCATGCAACTCTTTATACAAAGAAGAAAAAATGCCAAGTTTCCTTATAAGTACCATAGTTTAGTTACATATGTCAAATCTTAATCCTAAATTTAACCTATTTTAAAAAAGTGGCTTAATTTAATTTAATTGTATTATTTTTTTAAGGATTTTATTGGGGAATTGGGGGAGGGGAACAGACAAGTTACTGTCCTTTTGTTCTTCAGTCTAGTTGTGGAGGACATTGCTTCACTGGCCCAAGTTGGCACCATCATTGCGCTCTTCCCANTTTTGTTCTTCAGTCTAGTTGTGGAGGACATTGCTTCACTGGCCCAAGTTGGCACCATCATTGCGCTCTTCCCAGGTGAGGCAGATCAGTCTCCGGCTTCTGGACGGCTGCTCACTGCGGCTACTGGCCGCTCATGCTGGCTGCTGGATACACACGGTAGCCCATGGCAACCCACTGCCACAGCGGCTGCAGCCTAGCCATTGCTAGCGACTCCCAGCAGCCCAGCTCCAGGTTGAGCCGCTGCTCAGCATCTTAGCTGTAGAGGGCAGTGTCACTGGCCCTCATATGTGGGATCTGAACCGGGGCTCTGATGCTCACAGCTGGCACTCCCAAGCCAACTCTTAACCAACACACCATTAGGCCAGCCCCCAAAAGTGGTTTAATTTTAAAATTAACAAGAAGTAAATGTAAAATTACTTAAAAGGAAAACTTTTCCACTTCTCTCCATACTGGTGTCTCAGTAAGATATCTGCCTGTATCTGTACCTGTACCTGCCTTCCTAGTAAACAGATTAAAAGAAAAAATAATCACCTTTAAAGAGAAATTACCAACATAAGCAAGCTAGGTTAACCAAACTACTTTCTTTGTATACATTTTTCTATTTTTTCATTATATTTTAAATCCTAACAAACTCCATAAACCCTTAAAAGAATTAGTTGTACTTGCATATTTAGTAATGCCCCTTACATTAGTAATTGCATTTTATACTTTCCCATGATTTGTACTTTATTTTGTTGCAGGACCACTAGGTTGCCTAAAATGTTAATGAATCCTATCATTTGCATACCTACTCAAAAACATTTAAGAAATACTACCATTTTGGCTATGAAGGAACCTGAGTATCATAAGTAGGTTTGTCAACAAGCTTTTTGTGACCTTTAGAGATTTCTTAATTCTTTTCCATTCTTAGTCAGCATGTCAAAGACCCCTTAATTCAACAATCCGTGATCACTGTACTTATCCAGAATGTATCAGACACTGAATTTAATTCACTTTCCAATGAAAATACTAACAAATTCACTAACACTTGGGAAGAATTCATATAACTTTCACTTACAGGAATGAAATAGAAGAAAATATGAGGGAATGGGGCAAGAAAGAAAAGTGAGAAAGTCAGAAGACAGAAGAGGAAGGAAATAGAGATGGAAGGGCAACAAATGAGGGACTACTCTTTCCCATTACCTGCTCTGTTCTCTTCCTCTAACATTGCTCGAGCTGTGCAATCATGTGGAGAGATGATATGTTAAGTATTAACGGGTGTGCTCTGCACACCAGCTAGTTCAGTAATGACCAGAAGAGGTAGATGCCTATCCCAAACCATACAATGTAACAGTGTATTTCAGTAGAGAAACACCTTGAATGTCTGAGTTCCAGGAAGCCACGTCAACTACCCCTTATTACCTAAGCTATGATGACTCCACCATCCTAGGAAGGAGTGGAAGAGAGAGAAAATGCTGAGTGTGAGTTTCTTGATTAATTTTTCTACCACTAGGCAAAAACTGGAGGAGGAAAAGTTAGTTGGTAAGAAAATAAGTCCAATTATACAAAAATATGGAAAAACACATATTTGCTCTACTGAATTGTGGCTTCTGAAAAATCATACACACTATATCAACTATGCTAAGGGCCATTCACTTTGTTCCCAATTGGTTGTGGCCACAAGTAAGGCTAAAATACATGTAAATATCATTGTACTGAGATGATTATATACAAGTACTTCTATTTATATATTAGTAGTTCGTGCTAGAGTCCCATGAGTGGAACTACTGAGTTGAAGGGCATGTATATGTATATGTATGTATGTATGTTTGTATATATGTATGTGTGTGTGTTTATATAAATTAAATATTGAAGAGATGTTGCAAGATGGCATTCTAAAAAGGTAAAAATAATTCAGATATCTACCAACCAGGTATACAAGTACCTTCTTCCTAGCATCTCTACCATGAATAGATGATTTTAATTTTTAAAATATCTTCATTGAGATATAATTCATATACCATAAAATTCACCTTTTAAAGTGTACAATTCAATGGTTCTAGTATATTCACAGAGCTATGTAGTGATCACCACTAAGTTTTCATTACTCCAAAAACAGGAACCTTGTACCCATTTAGAAGTTGGTCCCATTCCCCCATTCATCTCAGTCCTAGGCAACCACTAATCTACTTTCTGTCTCTATAGTTTTGTCTATTTTGGACATTTCATATAAATGTGGTCTTTTTTGACTGGCTTCTTTTAACGTACCGTTTTCAAGGTCATCCATGTTGTTGCAAGTATCAGTGCTTCATTCCCTTTTGTCACCAAATAATAGTCCCCTGGATGGATATACTGCATTGTATTTATCCATTCATCAGTTGATGCACATTTGGGTTGTTTTCAATTATTGGTTCCTATGAATAATGCTGATATGATCATTCATGTACAGGTTTTTGTGTGGATGCAAGATTTTATAACCTAAGATACAATCATTGGGTCATATGGATTCTATCTGTTTAACCTTTTGAGGAACTGCCAAACTGTTTTCCAAAGTGTGGTTTTAATTTTTGCCAGTTTGATGGGTATAAAATAATCTCACTAAATTTGTAATGTGCACTTCCTTACTGAGTTTGAGGCTCTTTTCTTTCATTTATTGACTATTCACATTTGTTTTTTTCTGAAATGCTTTTCATATCTTTTGTCTTTTTTTCTACTAAGTTGTTTTTTTATGAACTTTTTATAAACTTCTAAGAGTTCTCTGCATATTTTAGATATTAACCAATTTACTGTTGTTTTCTTTGTAAACATTTAATCTTGATTCTAACATTAGTCTTTTATTGTTGTATCTTGTGTGATATAAAACATTCCATTTTTATGGAGCTAAACATTTTTTTTTTAAGATTTTATTGGGGAATTGGGGGAGAGGAATAGCGTTGGGGAATCGGGGAAGGGAAACAGACAAGTTGCTGTCCTTTTGTTCTTCAGTCTAGTTGTGGAGGAGGTTGCTTCACTGGCCCATGTTGGTATTATAATTGTGCTCTTCCCAGGTGAGGCAGTCGCTCACTGGCCATTGGACAGCAGCTCACGCCAGCTGCCGGCCAGCCCCACTGCAGCCTACACCGTCGCTGGCAACTCACGACAGCCTAACTCCAGGTTGAGCTGTTCACCATCTTAGCTATAGAGGGCACTGTCACTGGCCCGCATGGGGATCCGAACCGGGGCCCTGCTGCTCAGAGCTGGCATCCCAAGACAACTCCTAACCAACGTGCCACTGAGCCGGCCCTAAACATATATTCTTGATTTTTGTGCTCATTAAGTTCTTCCCTACTCCAAATTATAAATGAAGTTGTCTAAATTTTAAGATGTTCCTCCCTACTTCCAAACTATAAATACAGTTGCCTAAATTTTCTTCTAAAATTTTTATTCACTTATTTTATTTAAATCTTTAATCTATAAAAAAATTTATTTCATATATAGTATGACATGGGAGTTCAACCCTTTTCCTACTGAAATATCTTCTTAATCATATTTTAATCAAATTTAATCAAGTATAATAATTGATCATATTTGATCAAATATAGTACTTTTTTCTCTGGATTCTCTATTCTAGTGTCTTGCAAGCCACAGGTCAGAACTATTTGTTGCTTTTGAAATCAATGTAGCAGGCTGTTTTTTTTTAAATATAAAGTAGAAAAAGAACAGAACAGTGTATATATGTAATGAGGAAAAATATATCGTGAAACTTTTATTTTTATTTTCCACACACATACATCATGCATCATTATGTATATAAAATGTATTTCTTATTTTGAATTACAGTAAATAAAACTGGAAATCTACTCTTCCATTGTGATCCATTAATCTACTTACTGGTCTATTCCTTTGTTTATCTTTACTAAATAGAATACTTACTAATTATAGCGGCTGTGTTCTGATATCTGGTTAGGCAAGTGTATCTCTCTTTTACATATTTTCTTTGGCTATTATTGGATATTTGGATATGTGGTCATTTTCCTCTATTTTTTTTTTAAAGATTTTTATTGGGGAATTGGGGAATGGGAACAGCACTGGGGAATTGGGGGAAGGGGAACAGACAAGTTGCTGTCCTTTTGTTCTTCAGTCTAGTTGTGGAGGACGTTGCTTCACTGGCCCAAGTTGGCACCATCATTGCGCTCTTCCCGGGCGAGGCAGATCAGTCTCTGGCTTCTGAGGCTGCTGGCCGCTCATGCTGGCTGCTGGCTACACACGGTAGCCCATGGCAACCCACTGTAGCAGGGGCTGCAGCCTAGCCATCACTGGCGACTCACGGGCAGCCCAGCTCCAGGTTGAGCTGTTGTTCAGCATCTTAGCTGCAGAGGGCAGTGTCACTGGCCCTCATATGTGGGATTAGAATGGGGGCCCTGCTGCTCAGAGCTGGCGTCCCAAGCCAGCTCTTAACCAACGCGCCACTTGGCTGGCCCTCCCCTATTATTATTATTTTTAAAAAAACCTGTTTCCATTCCAATTAGAACTGCTAGTTTAGGAAAAAGTATATTTTTATATTAAGTTCCTGGCCCATTAAATATTTGGTATGTCTTTCTGTTTATGAAACATGGTATGTTTCCATGATTCTTATAATACAGGCCCTATGGTTTATCAGTTAAATTTACTCCTAAGTATTTTATAGTTCTTTTCACTGTTTGAAAGAAAAACGTTCCCATTTCCATTTTGTGTGCTTATTGCAAATATAGACAAACTATCACTTTTACTTATCTTATATCTGGCTATCTCACCAGAGATAATTCTAGAATTATTCTATTATTATTAATAAATAATAGAATTTATTAATTCTATTATTTGTAACTTGAGTCTCTTGGGTTTCCTAGATGTACAATCATATTTGTTAGGACCCCTAAAAAATGGTAAATAATTTGGCAGTATGAAATGGCAATACTGAGAATCTGGCCTAGCTCCTGATTATAAAATGCAGTTTGAGTAACATACATAAGAAATTAATTACTCAAATGACTAAGGGCCATTTCTCTCTTGTTTCTCAAGCAGCCCCTGGTCCTGTTCCTCCTCTCCTGGAGCTTCTAAACTGTGCTACCTGTGATGAGAGGCATGGGCTTCTGACATCTAGGTAGTAGGGAAAAGAGGTACTCTTGGCTCTCTGTACCACTAAAAATACATACCCAGCCATTCAGATATATGCATCTATGGCGTAAGTCAAGATGCTGAAAGGAATATCAAGAAATCAAGAATATCCAGGAACACAATCAAATGGGAGATAGAAACTGTGTATAAATAACACTATTTCGAGTAGAAATGATAATGCTCCAAAATAGGCATAGATAAAACATGATTCAAGGTTAGAGGAAAAATAGTTACTTACAGTATAAAAATAGTTATACGTGGAGGTTAGATATGTACCACAATAATACTGTTATTTAGGTATATTACAGATTAAAAAGCTTTTGTGGGATCGGCTGAACCTAATTATCACATGTATTACTATTCTTTTAAGGAAAAATACTGCTTTCAAATAATCTACTTATAAGTGAACTTTTCGCAGCACTGCTCATGCTTCTTAAAGACCACTTTGCAGACAATGGTCCAGTCCCAGAGTTGTAGTACTGTCAGTAAAGGAAGTAACGAGAGGAACAGATAAGAGTCTGCTTTAACAACGACCTTTTCTGATCAACCTCTGAGAACAGAATTAATGTTATTCAATAAAAAATAAATAAATCCCTATCATGCAAATTTCTTAAAAATTGAAATTTTATACATCCAGGTACTACAGAATGCTAATTATAATGGTCATAATTCAGTGTTTAAATTAATACAGCTTTTAATACTGCCCAAAATATCATACTAAAAATTTTCAGCAAGGTAAAAAATATTCATCTTTGAATTCAGATAGTGTATTACAGCAAAATGCAGCTGTTACATAAACTGTAGTTTTTTGGCTCATTCCTGCTATAAAAATATGACTGACATTTCCTCTGGTCAACCATCTTAAAGGTTAATTCTGGTTTCCTGTTGCAGATTTTATTCTAGGTGAGCCATTCTGGGCAGATTCTATTTACCTATGCTGAACAAACCACAAACTGTTTCACTGCTCACTCTTACTGTTAAGAACATATTGACTTGCTGCCTGCTCTGCTGTTTAACTCATTTATGCTGGGACTGAGGCATGAACACAGAATTTTAAATGTGACATTTGCAGGCTGTTAGGTCATTTAGGCTCTGTCAACACTAGGGAATTCCTGACATATACACTGGACCTGATTACCAAGCATAGATAAGCTTCCAAAAGAGGCAAATTTCTGACCATTATTTGTAACTTCTCATAGAATTTTCATAGTAAAATTTAATGTCAATGTAAAGATCTGTGGAGCCAACATTTTCAAGTAAAAGCCTGTTTCTTCTAATAAGCGCAAACTGGCACTTATTCTAATCAACCTGTATCAGCTAAATAAAAATTCTTTTGATGGACAAAGACATATTGAAAGATTAATAATAACTATACTTCATTAAAATTTTGAGAAATTCGACCTTTAAGAATTCAAATATTTCCCATAATCTACAGATTCTGAAAAATCTGGTAGATTTGAAGGCTGTAACTCTTGTCAACACACCACTTAAAATTCTAAGATTCTGGCCTAGCAGGGCAGACTTTATATGCTGTCAAAATCACAGTATAAAATCTAAGTTTATATACTTACTACACTGCCTTCTCTAAGATTATAGTTATGTAGAATATCGGATGATAGAGTCATTATAACTGGAAATGAAAAAATTGCCTACATGACATTTAGAATTAACACTTTACAAGAGTTGATAATGGGGTGGGGTGGAAGTAGGGAAAGGATGTTTTCTCATTTTAGCTACTAAAAAAATTATACCAAATGATATTTTTCCAGCTCTTTTTTCTTGTCACAAACAAATACTATATACAATGGTTCAAATGAAAGTTTTCTGAAATTAAGTCTTGTTGTTAAGACACAGAAGATAATTCTGATTTTACCCTGTATTTTATATATGAGTAAGTAACAGCAATAGCCTTTTAATGTTGTGCTTTGAATGAGACTTCCAACTGTAATAGGTGGTGGAGTATAAGCGGGGATGGACGACCTAGAATGCCTTTCAGCTACAGCACGTTGATTCTGAAAAATCTAACACAAGCAATTACTTTACGGAGATTAAAAATTTTGTTTCTTTCAAAAGAGTAAAATAGAAAGCAAACCTGGTGTATTATCTGAGCTACAGGAAGTTGTTCAGCGTATTTCAGTGGTTCCATTAGACCCCCATCCATCCGGTCTTCCTTATAGCTGGAAAAAAAGGAATTAAAAAAATACAAAGCTAAGGTCAATACTATTTTTAAGTATGGCAAATATTTAAATAGGCCAAATATGAAATACATTAAAATATTTATTTAATGTTTTTGAAATAATCAGTATTTATCAATAATCTATGAAAAACCACCTAATGATCCTTTTTAAATGGCGTGACTATAAACGCATTCAGACTGCATTTAATTACTATGAATAAGATTAGCTAACATCACCTACTATTCTTAGGTCCTGTCTTTCACTCTAAGACTTAAAAATGCTGAAGAATACCCTGTTCATAGGATCTGCTATTTATCATAGTATTTAAAGGTCTTCAAAACCTGTGCTCCAACCACATTCAAGCTTCGTCTCTAGCAATTCCTTCTCTATGCATCAGGCTGTTCAGCCATATCTGACTACTACGAGTCTTGGGCCAATGGGCCCCGCAGCTCCATGACTCTGATTTGCTCCATTCTGTTTTCTGTTTGGCCCACCCACCAATTCCTTGTATACTCTTCTTTCAAATACAACAATTTATTTAGACCCATCTAGGCACATTTTTTACCTCCATGAAGACAAAAACCATGTCTTATTCTTTGTAATATCCAATGTTTACCATATAATAATAACTCAATAAATGTTTGCTGAATGAATATATGAATAAAATGAACATAGCAATAATTCTCTCAGAAAATATTTTATATGGAAAAGACATTCTTTAATATCTACATTTACAATGAGATGCACAGTTGACATAATACATTCCTATTACAGTGTAAAATAGTAAAATGCAGAATAGGAATAAAAATAAAATCTCCCCAAATGAAGAGAATCAGAAAAAAAGGTTTAAAAAAATGATTAATCCTTTTCAAAATAGCAAATAAACATGGTATTAAAAAAAAAGACCTAAACATATTCAAACTTCTTTATCTTTTTTCTCTGTAAATTACACATTAACTTATTAACTTAAAAATTAAATTTTTCATTCAAAATCTTGAATTATCTTGACAAATAAACAAGACTAGTCTAAGTCTGTAGGACAGAAGGAAAACAGATATATTGAATAATATCAACATTCAAAGGTTTTGTGCTTCAAAGGACGCTATCAAGGAAGTATGGAAATTCAGGCCTCCTTTTATTTCTGAAAAGTTTTCTTATTATAATTTGAAATATTATTTCTGTTCATGTTCCATTTGTTTTTCTAGTTCAAGTTCTTGAATTAAATATATTGGATTTTCTCTATCACTTTCTCTCTGATCCTTTTATCTCTTTCTGTTTCATTTTATTGACCCGTTTCCTTTCTATTCTTTTTCTTTTACTGCACTTTTGGTAATATCTTATCTTCCTTTGGGTAGCTTGTAACTTACTTTTCACTTCCGAATGATTTTTGCCTTTTTCCAGCAATTTCTTTCTAGAATTCATCAGCTCCTGTTTCATTCATCTTCCTGTTAGTTTGTTCATTTCAATTGTTTAGAATGTCTGATTTATGGTGTTGTTTCAATAATGTAATTGCTTGTTTAATATAGGTTATTCATATTTGAGTGTTGTGTTTCAGTTTTCCTGTTTTGTGGTTTTTCTTTTTCTTTTTCCTTTCATTCTCTCTTTCATAACTTTGTATGGATACTTCCTTCTTTTTCTGTTGAAGATTTTATATACACACACACACACACACACACACACACACACACACACACACACACACATATATATATATATATATATTTTTTTTTTCCCCAGGATCAGCAATAGCAAGTTATCTTGTGATGGGAGGAAGAAGGGAAAAAATTTGGCTTATTAGGTTTCTCAGTTCAAGAGCACCCTCCTCTGTGGCTACACTGGAGTGTAGTTTCTTCAATTAAATGGTACTTTTTGTGGTAGTAGAACTTGTCTCCTTTTTCCCCATTTATCTTATTTCCTTTGGACTCTATATTCAGCTGCTTCTTTCTTTCCCTTCACTACCAAGCCTCCAAGGAACAACCTCCTCCTCTCCTTGCAAGGTACCTCCTATTCTCTCAAAATTAGCACTTTCCCAAGGTTGTCATCTAAGGTCACCTACATTTTCTAAGCCCAATCTCTCAGATTCTCACATGGCTCTGATCAAGTAGTCCATGCTTATATTAATAGTATAATTCAGAAACTAAGAAAACTACAAATACTAATTTCAATGTATATATGGCTGTCACCCTAAGGGAATCTGGAATGTTCTCTCGTGAAATGGTAAAGTGCCTCTTTCTTAAAACCATTCATTATTGTTTTTTAACATTTGAGTCCCTAAAAGGAAAGACTTCGTGTATTATCTCTTTTCAAGATCCTTCACTAAGAAGATCTACTTTATCAAGTAAGTAATTTCTACATGGAAAAAGACATGTATTCCGTTTCTTACTTTACTATTTTTTTTAACTGTGTTTTTGTAAAGGGCCAGCAGAGTGGCTCAGTTGGTTAAGAGCTTGTTCGAGTGCAAGCTCTGAGCAACAGCAGTTGGAGTCCTGACCCAAGCTGAGCTGCCGCTGAGCTGCCAACAGGTGGCAGGATGGCTCAGCTTAAAAAAAATAAAAAATAAAAATAAATAAATAAACAAACTGTGTTTTTGTAGAAAACAATAATGAATTCAACTTGTCTATACTATAAAGGATTTTGGATTTAATACAGTGATGCTACCATCTCAAATCAAAACACACGTGAAATATTGTCCAAATCCTCTGCATAAGTAAATAGAACACTTGCTGGCAAGATCCTGAATTCTATGAAGCTAGTCTTGATAAATCCTCATCTCTTTTGTTTTCTTTTACTTTCATAGATGCCCAGTGCCCTCAAAAATCTTTTTCATCTGTGCTATCTCAGCACTCCTGAAATAACACTGTAAAATTACTGACTGTGCCCATATGTAAGGCCATCTCTGATTCAGAAAGATGTGAACTTTTTATTCTACATTGCGACACTGATATTCGGTTATTCATGTATAAAATAGCATAGCTTATTGTGTGCAGAAGGCCAAAGCAACTTTTCAAACATCAGAAATATACCCAACAAAAAGAACAGAAAACCAAAGACAGTGTGCTGTATGCCAAATACAAACTAAACATTAAGAAGATCATTAAACAGTTCAAGACACATCATCTAGGGTAATCCAAAACCACTAAGAAAAAATTCTCTAAACATATCAAAAACAAAAACAGTAAGCCATTTTAGTGTAACCTCTTAAACATAACTGCTCAAAAGTTAGTGTAACCTCTTTAAACACAATAGCTCAAAAGAATTGCTTGAAACAAAAAGTACATAGAAAAATGAAATTAACTTAATTCAATCTTGTTGGAAAAAAAAAAAGGATAGAAAAGTTTCCACTCCTAAACTTCATTTTAAAAAATGCCCAAGCATTCATATAAGTGACAACACATACTGTTGTGCAAGATATACTTGACAAACATGTGGCCCTGTGACATTCTTGCAAGCTTAAAGATACTCGAAGGGATAAAAGAATTCAATTTTCTTGGTCAATAGAGACAAACACAGAATTCGATTACAACTTCAAGAGGCACTGAAGATTATTTTTGTGCAGATAGATGTTATAGCAATGAGACGACAATCTAATGCATCATCTTCCTTGAGATGAATCCCCCTCCTAAACTCACAGCATAACCATTCTTCTAATCATGAAACTAAACACTTGTGAGACAAGATATTAACACATAACCTTGGCTATTACCTACTTTGAAGAAGCACAAGGAAGTTGATAAGCCAGGACAAAGAGACATAATTTGAGGTAGAGAACAGAAAGTTAACTACCCAGAGAATGAAGGTAACATTAATTTATGGCCCAGCTGTTGAAATGCATCTTATTTACACTGTCAGGTTGCCGTGTGGCATGAAAACATACTAGTTAAAAAAGAATACCTCCCAAGCAACCCAGTAAAGCAGTTATAACCAAATCCCAGAAAATCCAGCTCTAGTTCTCAATGAGGGACGTTATTTATTTTTTCAAAGTAGGGAAAAAGTCGTTTATTAGAAGAGGTATAGTATATTTCAAAGAAATAGAAGTAGGCCCAAGCAGTAGAGAATGACTCAAGGGTCCATTACTAGAAGAGAAATTACATCGCCAAGAGTTTGGAGTGGGCCATGTGCAAAGGGGAGGCTTTTTTTTTTTTTTAAAGATTTTTATTGGGGAATTGGGGGGATGGGAACAGTGCTGGGGGATTGGGGAAGGGGAACAGACAAGTTGCTGTCGTTTTGTTCTTCAATCTAGTTGTGGAGGACGTCGCTTCACTTGCCCAAGTTGGCACCATCATTGCGCTCTTCCCTGGAGAGGCAGATCAGTCGCCGGCTTCTGGACGGCCGCTCACTGCGGCTGCTGGCCGCTCACGCTGGCTGCTGGCCACACATGGTAGCCCATGGCAACCCACTGACACAGGGACTGCAGCCTACGCCGTCGCCAGCGACTCCCGGCAGCCCAGCTCCAGGTTGAGCTGTTGTTCAGCATCTTAGCTGTGGAGGGCAGTGTTCACTGGCCCTCATATGCGGGATCCGAACCGGGGCCCTCTGGCATCCCAAGCGAGTTCTTAACCATCGCGCCATTCGGCAGGCCCTTTTTTTTTTTTTTTTTTTTTTTTTTAGGCTTAAACGGAGGAATGGGGTGAAGCAAGGAAGAAGCGGTCAAAAGGGCTCAATGAAGGATTTTAGAAGTAACCTCTTGTCTGGTAGAAGTTGTACGCAAGCTTTCCAAAAGTTCACAGTACCAGCGAACTTGTGCGCAGAAGGAATCATCTTTGTAGAGTTAAAGGCAATTCTAAAATAACAGTGGTGGGAGGTGGGCAGAGAAAAACCTGTGGAAATTATTGAGCACTTATCCTGCACTAGGCACTCTACTAGGTACATATAACTAAAGTTATATGTGTATTGTTCTAGTCATTTTATTTGCTTTCACATACATAGCTACATGAAAAATAGGTAGAATGTCCATAAATAGTGTCGTAAATAAATTATATTCTATGTATAATTCTGCCACTTACCTTTCTCATTTAATGTTTTTAAGATCCAGGCATGTCACTATGATTATCAATTCTAGTTCATTACTGTAAATAGCTCTATGTATAATATGAAAATGTCCCATTTCATTTAGATATTCCAATATTGATGGGCATCTGCTTCCAGTTAATTATTAGAAATAATGTTACAGTACATAACCTTCCAGTCCACTTCATCTACATGTGCACAACAGCGGCAAACTAGAACCCACAGGCCAAATCTAGCCTCTCACCTCTTTCTGTCCATCCAATGAGATACGAATGGTTTTCATATTTTTTTTAATGGCTGAAAAAATAAATCAAAAGGAGAATAATATTGCATGACCAATGAAAGTTATACAAAATTCAATTTTAGTGTCTGTAAATAAACTTTTATTTGTACCCAGCAATTCGTTTGTTAATGTGTTGTCTATGACTGCTTTTGCACTAAATATGTGCAACCAAGACCATTGACCTACAAAGGCTAAAATATTTACTGTATGGCTGTTTATATAAAAAGCTTGCCAACCCTTGAGCTAGAGTAATTATTTAGATGTGAATGTGCTGGATCATAACTTATGCACATTTTAAATATTGCTAGAAAACATCAAATTGCTATCCAAAGGGGCTGTATCAATTTACACTGCCACCAAAAATATGTAAATTCCCATTTCTGTCCATCATCACCACTTAATTTTCTACAAGAAACAGGCTCTCATTGTTTTCATTTCTATTTCCCTTTTAAAAACATATTTATATGGTCACTGGACATGAGTCTTTCCTCTTTTCCAAACTATATTTCCTTTGGTCATTTTTCTATTGTGTTATCTTTTCTTTTTCTTTTTAAACCAATGTGCAGTGTTACACAAATAATCTGGAGAGAAATTCTTTGACATACATGTTGCATATAATTTCACCCAGACTTTTTCTTAACTTTGATTTTTTTTTTTTGCTATGTATGATATTTTTAATTTTGTTGCAGTCAACTTTTTCAATCTTTTATTTGATATTTTTTGGGTAGCATGACATCTTTTCCTACTCCTATTCCTCTATTTTTATTAAGCTGGTAGATTCTCTTAGATTTTCTACTACATGGTCTGTTAAAAAAAAAAAACAGGGAAAGTTTGCCTTTCTTATTCATATACCTTCTATTCTTTCCCTCGTCTTCTTTCATTAGTTGGGACTTGTCGTGCAATGATGAATAGATGGAATTAGAGCAGGCATCGTTATCTTTTCTTTCATTGAGATGCTTCTAAAGATTCAACCCTAAAGTATAATATTTGCTACTGGCTTTAGATACATGGCCTTGATTAAGTCAAGGCAGTTCCCTTTTATTTCTAGTTGGCTAAGCCCTGTTGCTTTTTCTCATCGTTAATGATTGATGAATTTTAATCAAATGCTTTCTCCACTATACAGAAACAATTACAAAATATTTCTTATTTAATGTAATGATATGATAAAATACATTAATATATTTTCTAATCCTAAATCATTCTTGCAATTTTAAGATAACTGCTCTTTGGTCTTGAAGTATTTTTATTTATACATTACTGTATTTGAATTTTATTTAAGATTTGTACACCTGTGATCATAAGTGAGGTTGGCTATATATTTTTTTCATACTCTCCTTGTGTAGTTTTGGTTTCAGAATTAACTGAATAACTAGGTCCACGTCAAATGAGTTACATAGCATGCTTTCTTTTTTAATTCTGTTCATACCAAACGTGAGTTTGGTAAACATCACAAGTAGAAATCATCTAAGCCACTGTTTGCTGGTAGTTTGTTGGGAGAGCGTACATATTTTTTTGATTGAAAAAACTAGCAAGTATTTTTTTATTTGACAGCTTAATATTTCTTTTAGTACTTTTTGCCTAAATCTCCTCTAAGTATTACTTTAGCCACAATCCAAGTAGTTTTTGTGCCTTTCTATGGAAGATGTCTCATGTAAACAGCACATTTTGGGGTTTTGTTTTAATTTGGTATGACCACCTGAGTCTTTCAAAAGGTTTTTGGTACACTTATGTTTAATTTGATAACTGATATGGCTGGATTTAGAACTACTATCTATCTTGTATTTACCATCTATTTGCTGTTCTTTTCTCTTTCCTTTCTTCTTTTGAATTAATGAAATACTTTATTCGTCTTTTTGCCTCTATTAACATGATAGTTATATATGTATTTACCATTATTATATTGGTTATTTTGGACATTAGAACACCCAATTTTGACTTGTCAATCTAATCAAACAGATTATATTTACCATTTCTCCAATAAGAATAGTATTTTACAACACTTTAATTCCATTTATCCCTCTGCCTTTTGCATTATTTTTGCCATATACTTTAATTCTACAATTTTTTTTAACTCAATAAGAAATTGTTTTGATTTACTTTTTTGTTCAATCAATATTCAATTATCTTAAATGCTATATTTATCTGTTCTGGTTCTATTCATTCCTTACTGATGTCTGTGTTTCTCTTTAGGATCATTTATTTCTGACTAAAGAGCTCCATTTAATTTTTATTTTAGTTCAGGTGCACTGGCAACAAATTCTCTGCTCTGTCTGGAAACATCTTTATTTCCTTTTCATTTTTGGAAGATATTTTTGCTATGTATAAAATTATAGGTGAGAAGTTTTTTTTTTCCCTTTCATCACTTCAAACACGTCATTCTATTGTTTTATGACTTCCACTATTTATGTCAGTATGAAAGGTAATATACTTTTTCGTCTCTCATGGGCTTTTAAAGATTTTTCTCTTTTGTCTATGATTTTTCAGCATTTTGACTATGATATGCCAAGTTGTGCTTTCTATGTATTCATCCTGCTTGGGGTTAGCATAGTGAGCTGAATCTGTGGTTTGATGTTTCATTATTTTTGCTCATTATCTCATTAAATATTACTTCTCTATTTTCAATCTGCCCTCTAGTTTAAGACATTATTAAACACATTACACCATT
The DNA here is from genome assembly GCF_001890085.2 of Hipposideros armiger. Lineage (NCBI taxonomy): Eukaryota > Metazoa > Chordata > Mammalia > Chiroptera > Hipposideridae > Hipposideros > Hipposideros armiger. Next base: position 2,949,757 of record NW_017731434.1, read on the forward strand.
TTACTGAATCTAATATACTGTTTTCTGAAGTATCCAATTTGATGTTAAGCCATTCATTCAATTCTTCAGGTTAGGTATATTTTTCAATTCCATTGTTTCAGATATATTCATATTCTCTGGTGAAACTCCTATCTTCTCATCTGCTTTCAAGAATGTTTTCTCGGCCCAGCAGAGTGGTGCATTGGTTAAGAGCTGGCTTGGGACGCCAGCTCTGAGCACCAGGACCCCAGTTCGGGATCCCACATGAGGGCCAGTGACACTGCTCTCTAACGCTAAGATGGTGAACAACAGCTTGACCCGAAGCTGGGCTGCCGTGAGTCACCTGCGACGGTGTAGGCTGCAGCCCCTGCTGCAGTGGGCTGCCAGAAGCTACCGTGAGTGGCTGGCAGCCAGCGTGAGTGGCCGGCAGCCAGTGTGAGCTGCCATGAGCCGCTGTGAGTGGCCGTCCAGAGGCCGGCGACCGATTTGCCTCACCCGGGATGAGCACAATGATGGTGCCAACTTGGACCAATGAAGAAAGGTCCTCCACAACTAGACTGAAGAACAAAAGGGCAGCAACTTGTCTGTTCCCCTTCCCCCGATTCCCCTGCGCTGCTCCCCTCCCCCAATTCTCCAATAAAATAAAATTTAAAAAAAAATAATGTTTTCTCTATCTTCTTGAACATATTAAACATACTTATTTTAAGGTTCTTGTCTACTAACTCCAAGTTCTGGATCACTTCTAGGTCTGCTTCTGTTTTTCTCTTTGTATATGGTCACAGTGCCCTCCCTTTTATGTACCTAGTAATTTTTAATTGATTGTGTATAGAACACTGCATACTTATTATTTAAAACATAACTACTAACAGTACTATTTTCCATCTAAGAAGATCCACACTTTCCTCTGCTGGGTAGTTTAGAGAGTGGTAGTCTGATCACTTCCAGTCAACTAGGGACTGAGTTGAATTATTAATAAGACTGCCTTATAATTTTAATAACTCATTTTACCTTTAATTTGTCCCTAGTCTTATGGTGAGGCTCTTCAGAGTTTTAAATTGAAGCCTCGCAGGTCTTTGTCCCTTCAACACAGAGGCTACAGTAACTTTCACTATGTTTTTCAGCTTAGATTTTTGTCTTTGTGACCCGTGCAGCTTCAGAATTAGGCATTCAAGCCCCACTAAAGTGCCCCAAACTGTACTTCAAAAGGTCACTCTGTCCCCATTAATGACCCTTTATCAGAAGTTATGCTCAGATTCCTCTAGCATAGAGGTGAACAACTTTTTCTGTAAAGGGACAGAGAGTAACTCTTTTAGACTTTCTGCCATACATTCTCTGTCAGAACTACCCAACTGTGTCATAGCATGAAAGCAGCCATAAACAATACCAGGTCTGAAAATTAAGCTCGTGAACTTGTTGCAATGATGTTGCTAACCTTTTTTTGATATCAGAGGGATTATTCATTATGAATTTTTACGAACTGGACAAACAGTTAACCGAGTTTACTATTTGGAAGTACTGAAAAGGCTGCGTGAAAGTTAGACAGCCTGAGCTTTGCACCAACAATTCATGACTCTTGCATCACGACAATGCACCAGCTCACACAGCACTGTCTATGAGGAAGTTTTCAGCCAGTAAACAAATGACTGTATTGAAACACCCTCCCTACTCACCTGATCTGGCCCCCAATGACTTATTTCTTTACCTGAAGATAAAGGAAATATTGAAAGGAAAACATTTTGATGACATTCAGGGCATCAAGGGTAATATGATGACAGCTCTGAGGCCATGCCAGAAAAAGAATTTCAAAATTGCTCTGAAGGATGGACCAGGTGCTGGCATCAGTGCAAAGTTTCCCAAGGGGAGTACTTCGAAGGTAACCATAGTAATATTCAGCAATGAGGTATATAGCACTTTTTCTAGGATGAGTTCTTGAACTTAATTGCCTAACCTCCTATGTAAATAAACGAAGGGATGAACATGGCTGTTTTCCAATAAAACTTTATTTACAAAAACAGGCGTTAGGCCACGTTTGGCCCATGGGGCCTATTTTGCTGATCTCTGCTCTTGCTGCATCCAGAATCAGTCAGTATACCCAAGGGGAAATGTAGCTGGAAACTGTCAGTGTCAGTTCACCACCGTCTCCAGGGCTGTCAACTCTCACCTGCTATGTTCTTCAGGGATCTCACCCTGAAGATCTTTATCTCCTCAGAATAATAAGACTAGTAAATTCAGCTTTGGTTTTCAGAAGTTTTCTGTTTAGTAGTTAGCTTTCCTTTAGCTTCAGAATTTGGCAAATATTTTGAAAGGGAAACTGGCCATGATTGAGGCAAACATCTTGAAAAAAAAACTAGTTTTGTGATTGAGTGACAACTGTGTCAATGTAGCCTCACACATCACCAAATGTTGTGCTAGTTTCTCTACTCATATCCACAAGAAATGACCCACTGCCTGGACCAAACCCAGATTCTCGCCTTTGGCTTACTCCACAAATCAGTATAACCCAGGTAAAAGTGGCTACAGATTTTAAGCTCATCTCTGTGAAGTTTTCCCAAATCTGGTTTTTAGCTTCTCAGTCCTTATTGCTTCTGTACGTCTCTGGTGTCTGTAAAAATATATAATTTTTGACTGGCTTTTCTAGTTGTTTTTGGTAGGATCGTAAGTCTGTTGCAAATTATTTCATCCTATCCAGGATCAGAAACTGTATCCTACTAATATTTAATATTTTCATTCTCACTCAGTTCTAAGTATTTTAAAATTTTCCATTGATACTTTTATTTATTCCAAGAATTACTTAAAATATGTTTTAAAATTTCTACACATATATATTTTAAACAATTTTTTTTGCTATTGATTGTAACAATTATATTGTGATCAAGAAAAAAAAGTTCCATAAGATTCACACTTTACAGTTGAGAAGACATGCTTTTTTGGAGTCCACTATGGGATCAATTCTTAAAAATATTATGTTTGGGCTTGAGAAGAATGTTTTTTCTCTACTTGTTGAATCTATCAGATCAACTTATTAATCAAGTTGTTCGTCTTTAATTTAAAAACATTTGCAGGAATTTTTTTTTTACCAATTTCTGATAATGTGATATTGAAATCTTCTGCAATAGTAAATTTATCAACCTTTTTTTAATATGTAAATTTTAAAAAATATACTGTGGCTATGTTATTAGGTATTTAAAAGTTCAACATGCTTTATCTTCCTGGTGAGAAAAACCTTTTACCATTAGTTGCCCTGATTATGTTTGTTAACGCCCTTTCCTAAAGTCTATTTTTCTAATATTACTATAACTACATAAGCTTTCTTTTGGTTAGCAGTTGCCTGGTAACCCTTTTATTTTTAGCTATTTAATGCCATTATGTTTTCAATCTGTAGAAATTTCTCTTTATCCTACTATGATGATCTCTTTTAAACTAAGATTAATTTATTTAAATTCATTGTTATAAGCAACATAATTATAATTATTTCTTTCTCCTTACTTGGTAATTTCTATTTCTCCTGCTTTGTTTTCCTTCTATGTTTCACCTTCACTCCTTTGCTGCCTCATTGATTTTTTTTTAATTCCACTTTTTCTTCTATACTATTTTTCTCGTCTTATTTCCTCTACTTCTATTCATTTAATGGTCATTCTCAAATGACCATTATATCTCAAAATGACCATATATCTCAAAAAATATAAAATAGTTACAGTACTTACCAGACTGCCTAAAGCTGTTAAAACTTCCTACTCTCCCCGCCCCACACATAAAAAACAGCCCTCAAAATACTTTAAAACCAATCATGTCCTCTCCTTATATAATACTGTCATTAAATACATCAGTACTTTATCTTACTCCCCAAAATAATTATCTTCATCATATTATATTCAAAATTATAAAACAGATTCGGTTTTTGCTTAAACTTACTCAATTTTTACTAATTTATGAGCATTCTGCCTTGCACTCAGACCTCTCTTCCACTGCCTTTTTCTGTCCCTTTAGATGTCGTTTAATTGAGTGCACTGATTCAAAATACTCTCAGCTTTTGTATGTTTGAAAATGCCCTCATTTTTGCTTATTTTTTAATGGTAGTTTATCTGGACAATCAATTTTAAGCTGACTGTAATTGTCTTAAGCCTGACTACCCACAAATGGACCTACAGCCGTTTGTCCTCACCCTCACACAAAGACATTCTAACTCAAAACTCTAGTTTTCTAAATATATCAGTAATTATAATTTAGAGAGCCCTGCCTTCCATGTTTACTCATCATGAAGGTTTTAGTCCCTTATATGTTTTTCTCCAAAAGATTTCCCTATGATTGAGGAAAGTGCAGCTTCCTAATCAGGGCCATGGTTCAGCAATGGGCTCGTACAAATGTTTTCTGCCTCACAGACAAAAGCCCCTGCAGCAGGATAAAGTACATATGGTTCCCGGTAAAAGCATGCTTGAATTAAGGTGCTCCTGGACACATCAGGGGTTGGCTCTATGAGAGGGATCCCACCCACAGATAACCTTTTAAAAGAGAGACAAAGGATCTGAGCTGATTCATTGCCAAAACTGCTTAGGGAAGTTGCACGTTTGGAACACCAACTGCGACTATCTAAAAGCTGTGGGAAGTTGAACTTGTGCAGCCCCTTCTATTGAATAATGGGGTGTCACCACTTCTGTTTCAATCTGGGGAAAGCCAGAAATGCCATTCATCAAAAAGCACTGTTTGTCTCCACACAACTACTTTCTTGGTAGCTCAGCGATGTATTTAAAAATGCCTTTTAAATAATTTATAGAGCATGAAGTTATTTTATAACAGAAGAGTTTTTCAGAAAAATCCAGTCAGCAACAATTCCAAAAGTGAAGTCAGTTGATTGTTCTTTATTATTAACTTCAAACCACCTCTCTAACTCATTTCAATTTCTCATTCTGGAAAAAGTGAAATGTTACACCTATAAAACAGATTCGGTTTTGCTTAAACTTACTCACATTTTTACTAATTTATGAATATTATAGGGCATTCTTTTACTCAGAAGTGTTTCCTTCTAATGAAATTTGAAATTATGAATGCCAAAGGCCATTAAAGTCAGGTTGTGTTTTTACATGTAAGGTGAAAATGGGATTTCTCATATTCAGAGTCAACTCATTGGCAACTTTCATGTGTTCTTTATTCCTAGAAGTTACCTAATTTCTGGATACTCAAGGTTTCACTGTGCCTAATTTTCAAAGAATTAGAAATAAAAAAAAACTATCCTCAACACTAAAATCACATAAGATATATTTTAATCATTCTCTATGATTTAGAAGATATATATTACAATGTTTTAGCATACTAAAGAGAAATCATTATAAGCATCAGTTATTTTTAAAGCCTGTTAAAGCTTTCCCTATCATTAGATAAAAGATTTTAAAGGTATACATCATGTTTATGCAAAACAGTTAAAGCAATTACAACTTCTATTGTAAGGAGCAGAAACTGAGAGTGTATCTCTAAGCCAGAGGTTGCCTGTACTCATAATTTATGTCTCACCATATAGCTCATTATTACCTGTCTCAGTAGCTTAAAGCAAAAATGCAAATGATTATCCAAAAGCATGCAATCTTTAAATCAGCTAATAGAAATCTAAAATCCTATGTTCCTACTCCATCTTTCAATATATATAGCACATATATACACACACACACTATATATATACACACTATATATAGTATATATATGTAGATATATAGATATAGAGACATATATGTATGTATATATATATATATATATATACACACACACACACACACACACACACACACACACATATACACATCCACATCTTCAGTATAAAGAAATAAACATTTTAAAAATTAGATATCTAATTTTAATACAACCCAGTTTAAAAGTTCTCACCAAGTATCTGAATCTCTGAGTGGCAATGTCATTCTGAGCAATTAAACTAGGTCCACCACTACTCATAGTACATGAAGTAATTCTCAGCCAGAATCCACATTTAGTTATCATGTGACAAATTCAGTTAGTCTGAGATCATATATTTGAATTCTTGCATTTCATTAATTTTAGTTTGCTCTCACTTTTGAGAAATCATACTAGAAAATATTAATTAACATTAGAAGCTAATCCTATCAGATGAAAAACAAAGACTCTTAAAATTGCAGTTAAAATGAGGGTGATCAATCTCACTGAAAAAAGATATTCCATAACAATATTAGCTGCATGTTTCCCTTAGTGAAAGTACCTTCAGAATAATATATGGCAATTTCATCAAATTAAAGAAAGTACAAAGTCCAGAATATCACTGAGTATGACAAGAATTTATATACATCAATTTCAAACAGAGAAAGAATAATAGAATTATTCAATCAATGTTTCATGAAGAAACATAATATGTTCCCTTTCTCACATAAATATTTAATCACCAAGGCATGCCCCAAATCAAACATGATTTATTTCAGCCTCCTGACTTTTCTTAATTTTTATGATGAAGTTAATTTTGAAATAATAATTTTTAATTACCTGCCACCTTGCAGGAATTTATCTATTACAGTCATAGAAAAATGCACTGTAAATAATATTTACTATATCAATTTAATAAAATGTCACATATAAATGACTTTACTTGCAGTTTTAGGTACAGTTTGGCTTTCTTAAAAATAATTTGTCATGAAACTTCAAATTATTGATTACCCCTGAGAAAAACCATAGTATTCCAATACACTTAACTGTGCCCCAAATTGGTATCAATCGTGAAGGATATTGCTAGCAAAGACCTCATGGCCCCGTCATTTTTCCAGGTTCATTTTTACCCCCTACAATAAAACCTATAGACAGTTTAATGCTAACATTATGATATCGGAATGAGTATGATAAAAGATTGATAGGTTACAATGAAGTAATACTTATAAGATAATCATTGGTAAGACAAAACAATGAAATAAGCATAAAGTCCTGAAATAGTTTTTTTTTAAAAATCAACTACAAGGGTAAGTATGGAAAGGCCATGCTAACAGTAATTCCTGTCAGAATGGGCAATTTGTGGCATGGCCAATAAAAATGCAAATCAAGCTATATAAATAGAGTTACAGTCCACCAGATAGAGACAGTACCATGCCCCCACAGTACCATCAGTACGGCTGAATTTTACATGGCATGCTCTTAAAAATGCATTGAAAAAGTATGCTCATTACCCTCAATCCTCACAATCACTCTAAAGGTAGAGAGTAGATCAACCTTTTACAGATAAAATATCTGCGCTTCACAAATATTAAGTAATATGCCTGAAAAAACAAAGCAAGAAACTAAACTAAAATTTGAACGCACATCCATTCACCTCTACATGCTTTCTACTACATCAAATGGCCTTCAAGTTTCCTTCTAGCACTGGGAGGGACAACTGGGCAGTACCTCATCTTTAGAACACTTAAAAATTGGTTACAAAGCATGCCATGATTTCAACAGAAAAATGACAATTTCTGAAATGGGATTACAGATTTATATTAATAAAAATGCTTTCTGCCTTTTGCTTTCCCTAACAGCTACAATCCTAAAGTGTTATACATAGATCAAGTTTTTAAAATTCAATCAACTTTTCCCCACTAAATTATAAATAACAACTTTATTACTAATAAATCATAATCTTCACACAAACATAAGATTTTTTTGATCCTTTGATTTCTTATTATTTAATAACATGCAAACTATTTCTAAAACTATGCCAGCAGAGTAGCAATTCAAAAAGATCTTGTAGATTTACCTATTTTATAACCAAAGTTCCACATTATTAGGTATATTAAAGCAAGACAACTTTTATACAAAGAGAAATTTTTTAAACTGACAATTCAATATTAGAAGTATTTTTATCTGTCAGAGGTCTGGTGAAACAAATATCATGATTTAGAGGTACATTCTACCTTCAATCTTCAGCATTAAAAAAATATGATTGCTCCATATGTACAAACATGTAATTCTACTGCCATCTTCTGGTAAAACACAATTTCCCAATTCTTTATGCCACTCCAAGTGAGAAACCTCCAGATATGAAATAACTACTTTGTGACACTAGATTAACAAAAGCAGAATATATAATTTTTGCAAATAGCCAAAAATATACTAAAAATAGCATTCTAGCATTAATTTTTATCAGTACATGTGATGTGTTCTCTCGATAATGGTGAACTTATTGAGAACGTTACTATATTTAAGGCAAAACTAAGAGCTTTAAAAAAAATAAAAATTAATTATCTTAATAACCTTATAAGTGGCATTATTCCCATTTTACAGATGAGGAAATTGAGAATCAAAGAAGTCACATAGTTTGCCCAAGTTTACAAAGCTAGTAAATGGCAGAGGCTCTGAATTCAGATGCTAATTCCAATGACCTTGACTTTCATTATTATACTATAATATCCTCCATAATGTCAGATAATAGATATGAAGCTAATTTAACTCATTTAGGACACTAAATCTTAATTTAGTGGAGTAGAGCAATAATATAATAATTAATAAGTAGACCAAGAGAGTCAAAGAACATAGAATCAAAGAGTTAAAACAAACCTTAAAAGCTCCATAATCTTTTTCATATAATTCGGAACTGTATTCCCTAACCATACTAATGAATTAAGCTCTAATGTCCTACAGAGGGTGCCAAAAAATGTATACACATTTTAAGAAAGGAAAAAACTGTATTAAAATTATAATACTCAATATGTACTGATAACAAAAGATGAATACAAGTTATGTGTATACATTTTTTGGCACCCCTGGTATTTTTTAAATAGTACCATGTCATTTTCAGATTTCTCACAATATAAAATTTTAGGTTCTATATGTTTAGTTTTTAAATTAAAATTAACTTTGCTTTGACACATTATTAAATATTAATATACACTAGTTGGAAATCACTACCCCTGGTAAACATAATATTTACTAATTTATATTCAGAGAGGTTTTACTTATGCAAAGGGATACAGTACTATATTCTGCTATAGTATTTATATACATCGATTTCTTAAAAGTCATAAACCAACTCAATGGATGTTTTTGTTAATTGTAGGTAGTGAAATAAACTGCTTTTAGAAAATTGCCCATGAAATGATCAACCTATTATTTTGAAACTATAACAATAACAACTTTATGGGTACGTAAAATGAGAAAATGGATATTTTTTTCAGTTTTAGCATCTTTAAAAATCAAATAATCACATCTAATTTATGTTCTGAAAGTTATCTTAATGAAATCCTGAATAAAGGAAGTGACTAACAGTTATAAATAACAATATAAAATAAATGTCCAAATAAGATAATTAAGATGATACAGAATTATACCGATGAGTAAATTAATCGCTTTGAAAAATATAGTATATAGTACAGTAGGAGAGATATCCTGCCAACTATTGTCTGAACTATTTTGGTAAATCTTGGCTTCATAAAGCTCCATAATCATATCAATTTATTATGAGCAATTTTCAGTTAACAGTTTGATCACAAAGTTTCATGTTTCTTACAATCTACTTTGCCCAACTCCAAAACAGATGTTTCTACTGATTATGCACATTTAAATATTGATTTAATTTCCTAGTAAACATAGGGACTAGAATTCATATGTTCAATGATATAATAAATGCTACAGTTGGTTCTTTACGTTTCCATATAAATTTTGGAATCAGTTTGTCAATCTCTTACCAAAAAAAGAAAAAAGCCTGACTGGGACTGAATTGATCAACAACACAATAAGATCCCAGACCTCAGAGTACGGTCAATATAAATATTAATTATACTTCTATATTTGAACAACAAATGGAATATAAATTTTTTAAATGTCACTTAAAATAGCATAGGAATTAAGGATATGGAACGATTATTTGTACAAATGCAAATTAGTACATATGGTTAATTGTAGGTAGTGAAATAAACTGCTTTTAGAAAATTGCCCATTGCAAATTAGTACATAACAAATGGTTTTGAAGTTTCTTATAAATTTAACATGCACTGCTATATGACCCAGCAAACCTACTCTTAGGCATTTAACTTAATTAAGTGAAATGAAAACTTATGTTTGTATGCAAATGTTTATAGTGGCTTTATTCATAATTGCCAAAAACTGGGGGCAAAAACAGTATCTTTCAATTAATGAAAGGATAAACTGTATCACATGCCCAGCAATAAAAAGGAACAAATTCCTGATACATGTGACAACAGGTAAAAATATGAAATGCCTTATGCCAGTAAAAGAAGCCAGACTCCAAAGGGTACGGAAAGTATGATTCAATCTATATGAAAACCATGGACACAAAAAACAGATCAGTGGTTTTCAGGGATATGGGGGAGGAATTGGATAAAAACGGGCATAAGGACATTTCTCATGGTGATGCACTGGCATGGTGATTATCCAAGTGTATGTATTTGTCAAAACTCAAAACTGCATACTTAAAAGGGTGATTTTACTGTAAATAAATTATACCTCAATTTTTAAAAACAAAAAAATTGAACAAACTACAGTGGCACACAATATAAATGAATTCCAAAAAACCGTTATTTTAACAAAAGAATCAAAACATAATGCTAAGGATACATGCTTAGGTGATATAACTACAATCACCTAACAGTAAGAAAGTAAACTCCATAAAAGTTAGGATACTGGTTAACTTTGAGGGGGGGTAAAAGCGAAGAGATTGGTAAGGGGCACACAGATTGGGGGAGCTTCCAGTGTACCGGCATTGTTCTATTTCTTTTTCTGGTAGTTCCATGAATAGCTATTTTGTGATAATTCACTGTACTATCTTTTATATTTTAATCCTTTTAAAAGAAAACAAGCCAAGTAACTCAGAGTAAATTATAAAAGAATACTATAAGAATATATACAGTTTTAGAAGTGTGAGGCATTCCTAGATTCACATCTTGGCTCTATTATTTATTAAATGGGTGACTTTAGGCAAGTTTCTTAACCTTTCTCAGCCCCAGTTAACTCATCTATAAAAAAGTGGATTTTGTTCTCTTGGGCAATGCCTACACAATTTAGACTTCTACACTTTGTAACACTAAAACATGCTTATATTTTAATATCCATAAGCTGGAGGTTATTTCCCCTATACAGTATGGAAACAAAACTGTAATCTAAGTAATTGTGACACAGACTTATTACTAGATTCTAGAAAGCAGAACTCTTTCAGGAGGACTTGCTGTTTATTTGTCTGCATACTTTACAAAAGTCAACCTACGTATACTCAGATGAAGCAGTTTAGAACCAAATTGTAAGAACCAAGATTATTACAATCAGTCCTTATTTTACCTCATTTGTTCTTGCAGATAAATTAATAACACAATTAGTAAGACATATGCAGAAACAAAGTGCTGTTACTAACTATATGACTATACCTTACTCAATATCTAAGTTTCAGAAGACATATAAAAAAAATTATTTCAGGACCAGCAGAGTGGCTCAGTTGGTTAAGAGCTCGCTCAAGAGTGAGAGCTCTGAGCAACAGGGTCGCCGGTTCGATTCCCGGCCCAAGCTGAGCTGCCACTGAGCTGCCAACAGGTGGCAGGATGGCTCAGCTAAAAAAAAAGAAAAAAGGAAAAAAATTATTTCATATAGCCCTTCAGTTAATTTTATGTACTAAAGTTCTTCAACATATCTGGTTTTAGTCTAGTATACTTTAATATGCTAAATATGAAATACAGAGAGTCTGAACAAATCAGTTCTATTGTTTCCCTAATAAATGTAGGAAGTAGTATTTTTAAAAGTATATTTTAACTTCCCATTTTAATAGCAATAACTGTATTGATATTTTTAACCTAAAATTTGAAAAATTACATACACATTCTAGCCTACAATTTCCATAATAAAAGTTTTTGTAATATCTGATCTCTCATGAATATACTTTTCTCAAAACAAAATGATTGCATTCACATTTGCATATAAATAGGACCTATATATGAGATAATATTCCTAGCATCCATGTAAACATTTCTGGAGCATGTTGGGAACTTAATTCTCCAAAATTAATTGGATAGTCTATACCAGTAAACATGAAACTATCTGTAAGCAATATTCTAAATAAATTTTATTTATAAACACTAGAGGGTGCTCTAATTCAACAGGCCTGGTATCTGGCTTTGTTGCTTAAAATAATTTTCTCCTCAATTAAAGATAAATTAAGATACTTTTCAGCACCAACTATTTTTGCATCCAAAATAATACATGGAGATAATTTATGATAAATCTTTGACTATTTCAAAATTGAGAGTAATTTATATGTTGCCATTTGCCAACCCACAAAAGTTCCCTGGAGTGTGAGTTTCCAATAGATAGCATTAGACAATCACAAATAACAAAGCTTTATACCTATTAAAATATATCACCTACATATTTCAAGAAAGTGGCTACTAACTGAGACACTATTTAATCCTCAAAGTTATTTTGCCTTTAAAATTGTTTACAGAGAAAAAAATGGAACATTATAAATATTTCTTTAATTCACATACCCAAAGTCAGCCAATTTTTCTCAATCTCTCTCCACACACCCCTACACATGTGATCATGCACTCACCTTCTCTGCTCACACACACACAATCCATTCTCCAAGGAGGGACTACCTGGCTTATACTTCTCTCTCTCATTCCTTTCCCTAATGAATTACCAAGAGCTCCCAAAACATCCTGAACAGTGGCACCTGTTGATAGAGAATCACTCCAAAGTTTCCATAGTCCCAGATCAATTGTTCTAGATTAACACAACACACTACTAGGTAAAAGCCAGAGATGTAACTGAACCAGGCTCACAAACCTCCTGGACTCCAGGAACCAGAATACATGGCACTCATAGAACGAATCAGATTGCTGGAGTCAAAAATAATTCTGAACATGGAAGCATTGTGTTATAGTTCGAAGTATGCATTTGGCCCTAGTTCCCCTTTTTATGTTCATCTGCCTTGCATCTGACAGATTCCAAGGGTCCTTACTACTACACAGTAACTGCCCAGCTGCCAACTTCCCTATTCAATGTTGCATCATTTAATACCTTCTACTGCAATAGGTGACAGCATACACACTCATTAGAGTGTTAACGTTTGAAATGTTCACATACTTGCTCTTTCACGAAGGTCTTCTGAACCTTATGTACATGTCATCCCAGAAAAGTATGGCTCTGAGACAGTCAGTTAATGGGGAAAGTTTAATCCTGCTTAGCAAGTCTCAAATCTCACTACTACATTGTATTTTGGAGTTATAATCCTAATCATGATCTGAGCTGCTCAGTGATATTTACAGCTTTTACAAGTAAATCTGAAAAGCACAGGGCCTACATAAAGTGAACACTGGGTAGAAATATGTAATTTTATTTATAAACACCAACTTTCATCTTTTACCATTCTGTTACATAAAAATTTACAAACTGTGAGATTAAAATATTCTATTCAAATAATTTAATGTGAATTAGGAAAAAAAAACAAAAAAGAAAAAAAGGGAAAGAAACAAATAATTTAAGATGAATACCTGCTTTCTATGGTTCCTAAATCCGGTTGCAAACTAATAGTCTCTGTTGTAATTTCCACTTTCCGTACACTTCCAAAGAAATCAGTTATCAGGACGTTTTTAGGATCCCTCTGAAAAAGATCAGTGCGATGTCCAGGAGTAGACACACAGAGACTTTTGGGACATACCTGAAACTGAAAAGATATATATAATAATAATTACGCACATGCCTACATATACATACAACTTTTATTAAATCCAGCAACACAATATTGCAGAATCTAATGTATTTTTAAAGCACTCTCAGCCTAAAGAAGCTACAGATTCTAAAGATAAAGGACTCACTGCTATTGTAGTGCTTGACATTTTAGGACATTAGAACAGGTGATAAAAAGGGAAGTTGGCTACAGTGGGAAAAAACACTCACCTTTTTTAATCATATGCTACAAAGCATATTTGAACTCTTAAATCTACAACAACTCACATGTCAACACTATGACAAAAAAATTGCCTTTTTTCTGTATCTATATCCATCTCAGGTAGGTGTTCTTCCAGAGTGGTTTTTTAAAGTTTGTAATCATAACCCTTCATTCACACTTTAAATTCAAATAAAATATTACATGGTAGCCCAATATGTAGAAAAAATTAAAGTACAGTGGCTCTGGGTTACAGGAAGTTGAAGCATAGCTTCCCCACTAGATATCCTCTTCTGCTGTGAATCTATGTAAACCATTCTGTATATCAAATAACTTTCTTCATTTATCCATGATGAAAACAAACCCAAGGCACCTCCAGACACCAGTGTTCCAAACAATACAGTCTGAAAACATGACTTCATCACTCATGACTTTATATATGGATCTCACAATAATTTCTAAGTTAATCTTACCCCTGATACTCCACATTGGCGAATTACCAAACAAAGACACAAATTCATTCACTCAGAAATCAGAAAAAGTACCTATTACATATACTTCATACTGTTAACTTCCACTTAAGATACAAAAATTGATAAGAAATGGTCCTGTCTAGTTAACAAGGTAGAAAAAAAGGTGACAAGTTCTAATTCAGAAAATGATAAACTTCTTATAGTTTGAGGATAAGAAAAAAAGAGGGCGTGGGATTTAAGCTACTTTCTGAAGGAAAAGGAAGATTACAGATGGGAAATAAGCACATTCCCCATAAAGGAACAGCTGCAGAGATGCGGAAGGCAGTAACTTCATTTGGCAGAAGCACAGCATATATGAAGAAAACAATAACAGGCCTGTGAGTGAGGGCCCAGGGTCCACAGCACTAGCCCAGCTGCGGAGACAAGGCCATCTGAACAGGCAATCATGAACATGACAAGAGAAGGCTGGGGAAGGACAGAGCAGCTCTAATTTATGAAACACAGCGTTCCAAGCACTGTGCTAAGCAATTTGTAGATATTCTCATTTAAGCTTACCAATAACTTTGAGGTTTATAAAAATCATTACCTCTACTTCAAACTAAAGCTCAAAGAGATTAACTCATTTGCCTGACATCACACTAGTGGCCTTCCTGGTTCAGGAAAGCAATAAAAGGAAATACAAAGAAGAGATAAGAATATAAATTAAGAAGGAAAAAAGGGTGGGGAGAGATCAAGAAAGTAAAATACCAAACGGGAAGGACAAAACAGATGGAAGGCTGAAGAAACAAAGTAAAAGTAAAAATGAACACATATAAGATTAAAGTCCTAGCTAGGTATACTGAAGGCATTTCTGTATGAGCAACTCAGTGGGCTCTATTAAGTACCAGCAGAAGCATGCAGATAAGTGTATCACACGCAATGTGATATACAGATGATGTATTACAGAATTGTACACCTGAAACCTATGTAACTACTAACCATTGTCACCCCAATAAACTTTAATTTTAAAAAAAAATACAAAAAATGGGGATTCTTACCAGAAATGAAAAAAAAAAAAAAAGATAAGCATAGTCAAATGAGCTATGGAAAGACTGAATACGTATTATCTCCTTCTTTGATACTAAAATAATCATACTTTCATTTTCTATGAAATCATTCCTTCCTTCAAAAATGTTTACCATATCAATCTCATCTCCTTAGCCTCAGCAACATAATGACCCACAGATCTTGCAATTACTCAACTTAATTTTCAATAATCTCCTGTATTTACAGAATCTCCACACACAAACTAGGTTATATGTTTATCATCAAAGACGAGATCATCTAGTATTGCAATTTCTGTGCCTCGGCAGGTATTCCATTTTCCTAGAGTATGCTCAACTTCTCTCCTTTCAAACCTGAAAATCCACCTCTTCCAAAAAAAAAAATTTTCAATCACTAATTCCACTGTATTTAAAGGAACCATATAAACGTGCATTGTTATCATGTCCTTCATTCATTCAGTAAATATTCACTGAGCACCTACAATTACTATATATACTAATTGTATAGTAAAACAAGTTACTATATATAATTAAGTTCTGTGGGTAGTGAGCTGCATAAAGCATGGTGCTTATACCTCTTATTTAAGAAGCTCAAGGCCTCGAGGGAACATCACAAATACAAAAAATTACAGAGCAATATTAAAAGCATAATAAAGGTATGAAGCAAGAGTTATATGTTCAGAGAGGAATGAACATTACCTGAAGGATCCAGAGACTTCATATAACAGGTGATACTCTAGAACTGTGCTCTTCAATTGTTACCAATGACAGTATAAATTTTTAAGGGGCTAAACACCAACTCTTCTAATTTTTCTGCTCCTGAAGCACCTAATATTGTACTCTGAATACATCTGATACACAGCAAATTTTACTATGTACACATAATCCAACACAAACAGGTATCATTATACAATATCTAAAGATATGTCAAATCACTACTATTTAACTTCAAGGAAATAGATTATTCTTACTGAACAAGATTTAAAAAATCATCATTCAATTAAAGTTCAATTTAAAAAATGGAGGTGGGCAGGCCAGATGAGACTTTTAGTGAGGAATGTTTATTAAAAACTAAATATTACCCAGCAATAAAAAATAATGAAATCTTGCCATTTGCAACAACATGGATGGACCTAGAGGGTATTATGCTAAGTGAAATAAGTCAGACAGAGAAAAGACAAATACTGTATGGTTCATTTCTATGTAGAGTCTTTAAAAACAAAACAGATGATGGCTAGCTGAGTGGTGGTTGGTTAAGAGTTGGCTTGGGACACCAGCTCTGAGCAGCAGGGCCCCGGTTCGGATCCCTCATGTGGGCCAGTGACGCTGCGCCCTCTACAGCTAAGATGGTGAACAACAGCTCAACCTGGAGCTATGAGTCGCCGGCTATGGTGTAGGCTGCAGTGGGGCTGGCCGGCAGCCGGCGTGAGCTGCTGTGAGCCACCATGAGCGGCTGTCCAGTGGCCGGCAACCAATCTGTCTCACCCGGGAAGAGCGCAATGATAATACCAACATGGGCCAGTGAAGCGATGTCCTCCACAACTAGACTGAAGAACAAAAGGACAGCAACTTGTCTGTTCCCCTCCTCCAACTCCCCAGCACTGTTCCCCTCCCCCAACTCCCCAATAAAATCTTTGAAAAAAACAAACAAACAAAATAAGCAAAGACTCATAGAAATAGAGACCAAAGGGATGGTTGCCAGAGGGGAAGGGGATGGGAGGATAGGTAAAACAAGTAAAGGGGAATACAGTCAATAACAATGTGATAAAATTGCACAGTGACAGATGATTAAGAGAATTAGGCTAACCACATTGTAAGGTATAAAAATGTCCAATCACTATATTGTAAACCTGAAACTAATATAACATTGTATACCAACTATATTTAAAGAAACTAAATTGTAAGCAATAAAAAAAAATTAGTTTCTTCAGTCTTTTCTATATCATTTCATGGAAGAAGCATTTTTTTAATCCATTAGACATTTAAAGTGTGAAGTGCATTTATTGTGAAATTTTGAAACAGCATGTTATGCATTACATAAAATATACATTGTATAATCTAAAAATGGGAATAAACTTTAAAAGTAAAGTAACGAACTTAGGTGGCTATAATTTTCTTATAGTTAAAGTAGCATTGTCAAAAATTTTGTTGTTATTGGGGAATTGGGGGAGGGGAACAGTGTTGGGAAATCGGGGAAGAGAAACAGACAAGTTGTCTTTTTATTCTTCAGTCTAGTTGTGGAGGATGTTGTTTCACTGGCCCATGTTGGTATTATCATTGCGCTCTTCCCGGGTGAGGCAGTCGCTCACCGGCCATTGGATGGCCGCTCACAGCGGCTCACAGCAGCTCTGAAAAGTTCACGCCAGCTGCCAGTCAGCCCCAGTGCAGCCTACGCCATCGGGTGACTCATGGCAGCCCTGCTCCAGGTTGAGCTGTTGTTCACCATCTTAGCTGTAGAGGGCGTAGCGTCACTGACCCTCATGTGGGATTCAAACCGGGGCCCTGCTGCTCAGAGCTGGCATCCCAAGCCAACTCTTAACCAACTTGCCACTCGGCTGACCCAAAAGTTTTGTTTTAATATTCAAATTCATATTAAGATTTAACATGCATAAAAATAAACAACATTAAAAATGTAATTAGTAAGTAGTTGTATTTTATCAAATTTGATAAATTTTTAAACTCACCAACCAGTTTATAGCAGTGGGTTTCAGAATTTTAATGTAGAATCCCTTTAATAAATATAAATGGATCTACAAGGTTTCTATATAATAAAAGAGATCAGCGCAAAGCTGCTTGGCTGAAGTGCTAGAGTCCACAGACCTGTCCACTTAGCACCCCGGCCTTCATTCTAAAGTCCCATGGTGGCAGGGACAGTGTCTTTCACTAGGGTATAGCCAGTGTCTGACACTTAGCAATAACTCAAGAAATATTTAGGAATGAATGCACAAGGTATAAACGAATGGATAAAAAAGTCATTGATGTGGGCCAGCCGAGTGGCACGATGGTTAAGAACTGGCTTGGGACGCCGGAGGCCCCGGTTCGGATCCCACATATGAGGGCCAGTGACACCGCCCTCTACAGCTAAGATGCTGAACAACAGCTCAAACTGGAGCTGGGCTGTGTGAGTCGCTGGCGACGGCATAGGCTGCAGCCCCTGTGGCAGTGGGTAGCCATGGGCTACCGTGTGTAGCCAGCAGCCAGAGTGAGCAGCCAGCAGCTGCAGTGAGCGGCCGTCCAGAAGTCGGCGACTGATCTGCCTCGCCCGGGAAGAGCGCAATGATGGTGCCAACTTGGGCCAGTGAAGCAACGTCCTCCACAACTAGACTGAAGAACAAAACGACAACAACATCTTGTCTGTTCCCCTTTCCCCAATTCCCCAGCGCTGTTCCCATCCCCCCAATTCCCCAATAAAAATCTTAAAAAAAAAAGAAGTCATTGATGCACAATAATTATCCAATCTAGAATTGTTGCTTCAAGCTTTTTATTATGCCTACTTTCAATAACAACTTCAAAGTAAATTTATTTAAAAAGATACAATCAGTGAAGAAAAGTCAGGAAAAAAATGTTGAGTTAAATTCAACAAGCAGTGGCAGAACACAGCATTGGAAGTTGTATGGTACCCAAAAATATATGTAAGAGACGGTCTTTCTCCTCAAGAACACCCCGTTAAGTAAGAAAGACACTCAATTAGTAAGTTTAAAAAAAAAAGAAAAAAGACTACGATAAATGGTACAAGAGAGAAATAAAGCTCTGAAGAGTAAATTCTAACAGGAAAGAATTTGGGAAGACTTCCTGGAGGAGGCAGGATCTGATTTGATTCCTGAAGAATAGGTAGAAATTCAATATGTGAATCTAAAAAAAACTACATTTCCAGTAGGGATAAGAACAGAACAAATGAATGAAAATAGAAAAGTACCTCAAGGAACAGCAAGTTAACTGGGCTAAAGCTTAGGCCTCTTGTAGTAAAGAATGAGTTACCATTGTAAAGGGAGATTTGAAACAGTTTTAAAAGGCCAGCATTCAACTTAAAGTACCCTAGCAGTACAGGGAATAATAGACTTCATTTATCATGTTAAGGTTAGCATACCTATGTGCTATAATCAAATCAAGCATGTACTTACAAGGTCATTCATATTAGTTTGACTAGCTGGATTAATTTCTTCCAAAAATTCCAAGACATAAAATGTGTATCTATCCATAAGGTGAACTCCAATTGCAGGATCAGGTTGATGCTATGAAAAAGCAAAGTGTATACAATGGTATATTATTCAGCCATAAAAAGAATGAAATCTTGCCATTTGGACATTGTGGGGATTATGCTAAGTGAAATAAGTCAAACACAGAAGACAAATATTGTATGATCTCACTTATATGTGGAATCAAAAAACAAAAACAAACAAACAAAACCAAGGCTGTAGATACAGTGAATATATTGGTGATTGATAGAGGTAGGGGTGGGGCAAATGGGTGAAGGAGGTCAAAAGGTATAAACTTCCAGTTATAAAATAAATAAGTCATGGGGATCTAATGTACAGCATAACAAGAACAGTTGATAATACTGCACTGCATATTTAAAAGTTGCTGAAAGAGTAGATCTTAAGTGTTCACCACAAAAAATAAAATTCTGTAACTATGTATGGTGACAGATATTAGCTAGACTTAATGTAGTGATCATTTCACAATATATACAATATCAAATCATTATGTTATATACCTGAAACCAATCTAATATTGTATGTCAATTGTATCTCAATTATTTTTTTTAAAAAGCAAAGCAAAAATAGCATCATTATAACAAATGTTTTAAATGTAATCAAAATTTCCTTATAAGGTGTTAAGAAGTCTAAGAGTACAAAAGTCTAACAGATGTACCCATACAGCATATAAACGATTTGAGAAATAGCCACACATTCCAAAGACAATGCAGTTTACAAATGGGAAAAATGAACGTACCGAGAGTGAATCTTCTCCCACTTGGCTACTGGCTAACGCCATTATGTTGGGGGAATAAAATCGCTCATACATGGATGCTCCTTGACAAGTATCAATAATAAACAGTAGCTCATTGTAGCTGAAAGAAAAGTGGTAATATCTTTGACATGAATCATGCTGTGAATCATACATATATTGACTAATATTTTTTACAATACTTCCATGACATACAATGTTGAAGTCATATCTTAATGACTTCATTAGTTAAAAATTTGAGGCTTTCCAGTAGAATTCTCAATACAAATTTGACATTACAAATATTAAAGGTATAATCCTGTCCTAGAAAACTACGTCAACAGGGAATGGTGGTTATGCCACAAAGTGGCTGCCCCAACTCTTTCCTGCTCCCTTATCTAAGCCACATGATTCCAAATACACATGAATACTGAATTCAACAAACACAAATTGGTACTCACACTGTCCTAGAAACTGAGGTACATTCAGAAAAAAATTAAAGTTAAAAAAAAATACACACACACACACACACACACACACACGCACACATATATATATGACTTAGTCACCATACCCAAAGAACTTAACAACTAACTGCAAGACAGACACATAAACTGTGTGTTAAGTGTTACAAATATTATTGAGTCCCTACACTGCTCCTGACACTAAGCTGGGAATACAGCAGTCTCTGCCTTCATAGAGCTTAGAGTGTAGCAAAGTCAAAGTGCTCTAAAAGCCCTGAGAAAGGAACAAAGAGAACTGTACAGAAAGGCAGGTCAGGGAAAGGTGACGTCTAACATGGGCAACGAAGGGTGAGTGTTATTTTATCTATCAAAGAAAGGAATAGCGCATTCCAGCAAAGAAAAAAGCCTGTACTAACACACCTAAATGTGAATATGTAAAAATGTTTGGGGAAAGGGGAATAGCACTGAGTAGCTAGGATTTAGAGCAATTTGGGGGAAATGGAGGGAAATTAGCTTCAAAAAGGTAAAGTATCCCATAATAAAGTCTGGATCTTATCCTAGAAGTTTGAAGAAGACACCAAAGGCTTTTTATAATAACATAACAAGCTCTATGCTTTAGAATGAGCTTCCTAGCTGGTAAAAGTAAAGTAGGGAGCAGATAAGCTTCCTCAGGGGTTTCTCTCAAACACTGGATCTAGGTAAATAGCTAACACTGCACCTAGCAAAGGAAGCATGCAATCTTGAACCACAATATCTAGGCAGGTGATAAAAGGAACAATTAACATGACACATTTGTTCTGAGAGAAAAAACTGTGGATGCGCATGAGGATCAGAAACATCTAAGTTTATGAGAGGCAGTACAATCAAACAATGAAGAAAGTAAGCTCTGGGATGGAACCACTTGGGTGTGAATCCTGGTGCTGGCACTTTCTAGCTGTACAAAGGTTGGCAAGTTACTTAATCTGTTTACCTCAATTTTCTCATTTGTAAAAATGGAAATAACAAAAGTACCTACCTCATGAAGTTATTAAAATTAAATGAGACAATACATGGAAAGCACAGTGCTCAGCACCTACTATGTATTCAATAAATGTAAGCTATAAATAACATAAAACTAGTACCTAGCAAAATCATGCTCAACACTTCCATACTTTCTGCTTATAATTCAGGATTTATAATGTTTAATTTGTAGCATAGTTGTGTACATATTTCTCTTTTCCACTATATTTTAAACCCTCTGAAGCAGAATACACATCATATTCCCCTCTGTGCCATATGTTTAGGAGGTAACAATAGGTGTTTATTGAAAGTAATCAAGTAAAAAGCAATTCTACTGCTATTTAAAATTCTTTTAAGTTTATGACAACTTACAACTAAAGGGGTGTTTACCATTGGATTACTAATAACGTATCATCTTTAATGTGAGCTAAGTTACAAATGTTATACTAATTATAATTTCGACATTTTTTTCCAAAGAATAAATAATGTATTTATTGCTATCACATGGAGGGCCACAGAAGATGCAAAAAGTAAGAACAGGTACAAGCTGAAAAATAAATATATGTTTACAATCCCCCTAAATAATGGGGAACTTGGTTAATGAGACTCTTATTCCTCCAAAAAGGACACTAAATAACAAGAGGTATGATCCTAAAAGATTAACTTTTTTCATGCTCTTTAAAACCCTGAGTTTTTCTTTTAAAAATCACTCCATTCAGTAGAAATAACAAACATAAATCTAAAAGGGTGAAGTGATTCAAATAAGTTAAAATCCCATAAAATAAAATCTACAAATATACTAACCATGGAAAAATTAGGTACTAATTTATCTTATGAAAAGTAGTCATTGCTAATTACCGTCTTTTCTGCCACATTTGTTCAAAAGCATCTGCAAGTTCTATGTTGGTAATTTCTTCAGAATCTTGAAATTTCAAGAAACCATTTCCACCATGTCCTTGCAGGAAGAGTCAAAAAGATCAGACACATTTTTTAATGCAAATGGCATATATCCAGATATATTTACTTCATTCATGGCATTTTTTAATATCATATGTTAGTTTATACTCTGAAGTAAAAAATACTGTGGAAACAAATTTAATTTCCTATTATGCCAATTAGGAAGAGAATGAAGGATAGGCTGTATAAAAAATAGTAGATATAATATCTTTAAGGCTTTTTCTATCATTCAATTCTAGAAAAACACATTTATTCACTGGCTCCATTATGTCAGAAATGAGTTTCCATAGATAAAGATTTCTCAAAAACCACGCAAACCTTTTAGGTGAGAAAGGATTTGAAGACACTGGCTAGTCCCATGATATGCTAGTGCTAGTCACAGTGCATATTTGGAATGCTATACTACTAGGAGGTGCATTTCTCACTTTAAAACTAATGTTTTGGGCTGGCCGAGTGGCTCAGTTGGTTAAGAGTTGGCTTAAGAGCACGGGCTCTGAGCAACAGGGCTGCCGGTTCAATTCCCACATGGGCCAGTGACGCTGCGCCCAAGCTGAGCTGTCGCTGAGCTGCTAACAGGTGGCAGGATGGTTCAGCTGGTGTAACAAGACTGCCTGCTCAATGGTGGGTTGTGCCCACCTGCAACTAAGACTGAACTCAGCACCTTGAGCTAAGATGCCGCCTGGATGGCTCAGTGGATAGAGCGTGCGCTCTTAACAACAAGGCTGCTGGTTCGACTCCCACATGGGACGGTGGCTACATCCACCTGCAACTAAGATTGAACACAGAACCTTGAGCTTAGAGGCCACGAGCTGCCGACAGGAAGCCAGATGGCGACTGGTGCCCTCCACAACGAAGATTGAAGAACAACTTAGCTGGTCCCCTTCCCCAATTCCCCAACACTGTTCCCCTCCCTAATTCCCCAATAAAATCTTTAAAAAAAAACTAATGTTTTTACTACCATCAAAACCATCCCAGAAGAGTTGACTAGAAAATTGTGACATTTAGAATTCAAATAGAGCCAGTCTATATGGATTCAAACGTTAGCTTTTCGACTTAATGACTGATATCATAAACAAATTACTTAATCTTTCTGTGTCTCAGTTTCTTCAGCTATCAAGTGAGAAATGTGTCAGCAAGACCAGCATTCGCAAACTTATGTATTAATAGTGCAGATTTTCAAAGGTTCTGCCCACTGGTCAGCACAGTAGAAAAATCTGTCTATTTCAGTGCCCACTCTTAAATAGATGCAATCCTATGGGCTCAAAAATGGTTAGTGGCTATGTCTTTGTGAAGAAAACAAAATACTTCTCCCTCTCAGTAGACAACGCTATGGCAGGTCACAGCCTGGTAAGTTAGTGTACACGTATACTAGATTTCCGCTCCCTCCCACTCATCTCCCTACTCATGCACTTACGTGCAGTGCACAAACCACACAACCGTATATGGCAACTGTGAATATCAGCACCTAAATCTTCGGGTTGCTATGAGGATGAAATGAATTACACACAACAATTTAGAATATTGCTAAATATTACTAAATATGTATAGTAAGCCTCAATATTAGCTATTATCATTTTTATTGTCATAATATAATTATAGCCCTCCTATTCTCTTCTCTGGGTTGGCAAACTTTTTCTGTAAAGGGCCAGGCAGTAAATGTTTTAGGCATGTGGACTATATAGTCTCTGTAGAAGCTACTGGACCTTGCTGTTGTAGTATAAAAGCAGCCATAGACAATATGTAAAATAAGTGGACACAAGTATGTTCTAATAATACTTTATTTCCAAAACAAGCAGCCCTTCAATGGACCATAGTTTATTAAATCCTATATTAGACTACCGGAATTTCTTCCATATCAATCAAATCAGAAAAAAAAATGTTATAAAACCTCTAGTTTAGTACATCAAATGAAGCTAAGCTACAAGACTACACTTCATTCTATTGGCCAAAAAAAACTGAAAAGTTCTTGTAACTGTCAAATAAACTAAAATGAAAATTTTCTTGACTTAATTAACTCTGCTAAATTAATTTATAAAGTTTATAAATTGACTGAATTTTAGAAGCTATAAATAAATGCAACATGATAAATAAAAGTAAACCACTAAGTAGGGGTCAGTAACTGTCCTGCTGTGTGACATCTAAGAATCATTCTGCACCTGTTTTATCATCAGTTGAATGGAATGTCCCCTGAAAAATATTTTAAGTGTCATTTGATCAACATTCATATTTACTGAATACTACTATAAAACAGGGCACTGGTGATAAAAAGATGAAAAACACATTATCAATGACATCTTGGAGAACAAAAATCTAATGTAGTCAATTAATACCAGACAAAAAATAATAAGTTAAATGCTAAGATAGAATCTACAGATTAATATGAGAGTGTAAAGAGGAGAGCTTACACCAGCCAAGGAGGTGAGAAATGCCATAGGGCAATAAGAAAATGTATTATACATACAAGGACACTTCTGAGGGAAAAAGGAGGCGCTATTAGTAATTCTACTGGGACAACAAGGGTAAATTGGCAATTGGAAACAGAGGTCGCCCTAGACTTAGAAAGGAAAATCACTGAAGGAAGGGACTGTTGAGCTAACACTTAATAGATAAGGAATAATCAGGTAGGAAAGGAACTGAGAAGACATCAATAAGCAAAGGTAATAGTTTAAGCAAATGTATAGAGGACAGAGAAAGTCAAACGCATAGAAGGGAATTAGAAAATGTGTAAGAACTAAAATTAAATAGCAATAGTATAACTAAATATACATATTACATATACTGTAACTAAAGAAATAATATAACTATATTATGGAGGACTTGATCTCCAATGGTCCTCAAAGTATAGACAAAAGACTACTGCAGCTCATATCTTGGGAGTATATTTAAAGTGCAGTTTCATGAGCCCCACACCAGACCAAAACTAAATCAGAATTTTATTGATAGATACCGGCCTTCGTATCTGCATTCAGGTAAGCCTTCCGCATACTAAAGTCTGAGACTCCATCAGTGGGAAACCACTGTAAAGTTTTAAGCAGAGGAGGCACAGATTTGCAATTTCTGTCAAATACCTTAGTAGGATGATTGACAGGAGACAAAACTGAAGGCAAGACGCTATAACAGGATACTAAGTAAAAGGTGGTATGCTTTACCAGGTAATAAAAAAAGTAGATAAGAAACTAGGGACAGCACCAAATGTTATATGGTTTTCAAATATCATTTTAAGTTGTTATATTTATGAGAAAAGAGAACTATATAACAAATAAACTACTTTAACCAAAAATCATTGAAGGTGTTTAAAATTCTTTCCATGTGGATTTCTTTTTGAAAAGAGTAACAATATATTCTATTATTAAATAGTTAAACTCTGAAGTTACCTGTCATATAAATAAGAATATTGCTCCTATCATCAGAAAGAAGACGTTTTGACCGAGGAGTACTGGGTGGGATCCTCCCAGTTAATACCCGTAAAAAATTCTCCACAGTTACCTGAAAACAAAGGGGGAGAAAGAGAGAGAGAGAGAAGAAAAATCAGCTAACACAGAACTTGGGAAAACCTGATTATTATTATTTTTTTTTACTTTTAAAAACATTCCATTTTCTTTCTGTATGTATTAACCAGTCTAAATTGAAAATAAAACATAAGGAGAAGTATAACTCAAAATATATTAAAATATATACTTCAAAGTAACTTTGCTTACAGTTTAAAAAAAATAATAAAAACTAACAAATAAGGAGAAAAAAAAGTTAATTCTAAATTTAAAACTTGAAATACCATGCAAAGTATTGCCAAAAACTTAAAAATTATAAATCTGTCTTCGCAGGCAATTCTTTAGGAAGATAAAAAAAAATACATAAGTAAAAACTTGTTAATCAATTTAGTACATACCTATTGCAGTTAATTTGTGCAACTACTTAGTCAATTCTAGATTATCCATGAAAGATAGGTTCATAATAAATCATAAAAATAAAACCATAAGGATAGGGCCATAAATAATGCCCAAATTATGTATCCTTGATTTTTTTTTAATGCATTTTGTTACTTAAATTTCACCAGGGGTATCTTTAACATTCAAAAAATTCCTAACACTTTAAACCATATTTCCCAACCTGGAATTTCTGGACCTCTGGGATTCTTTGAAAGTATATTCAAAGTCACAGAGAGTATAATGCTAATTTAAAGTTATATATATAGATCTACATTTAAAACGCAGAAAATCTCTCTAGCTTTCTTGTTGGGCTTTTCTCTAGATCGTGGGTATGTAAATGTATACCGTTATGTGTGTATGTATATAAGCCGTTTGGTTTGCATTTTTCCCAGAAGACAGAAAAATGGTAAGTGTTTTAATAAGACTTCATGTTATCTAACAAGGAAGGAAAATTTTTGGTCTACATTTTTTTTTAATTTTTTAAAAAAAAAATTTTATTGGGGAATTGGGAAAGGAAGCAGTAATGGGAAATCGGGGATGGGGAACATACAAGTTGCTGTCCTTTTGCTCTTCAGTCTAATTGTGGAGGACATGGCTTCACTGGACCATGTTGGTATTGTGATCACTGCGCTCTTCCTGGCTGAGGCAGATTGGTTGCAGGCCATTGGACAGTCGCTCACAGTGGCTCATGGCAGCTCACGCCGGCTGCCAGCCACTCACGGCAGCTTATGGCAGCCCACTGCAGCCCCTCTGCAGCCTACGTTGTCGCCAGCGACTCACGGCAGCCCAGCTCCAGGTCGAGCTGTTGTTCAGCATCTTAGCCACAGAGGGTGCAGCGTCACTGGCCCATGTGGGATCCAAATCGGCGGCCCTGCTGCTCAGAGCTCACACCCCCAAGCCAACTCTTAACTAACGAGCCACTCGGTCGGACCTTGGTCTACATTTTATGACTAAATAAACAAATATAAAGTCCAACATATTTAATCACTGAACAAACATTTTTTAATGCCTTCAAAGGACTATAAGTACTTGCTAGATATAAGATACATAAGATATAGGCCATGTCCTCAAGGACCTTACAGCCTGGGAGGAGATAGATATGCTTTTAAAATTGCTTCTAAACAAGTCTGGGAACACAGGAAATTGTGTCTTACTTTTCGTAGGCTGGGTAAAAGGAGAAGGATTATCAAGGGAGACTTCATCAAGGAAGGCTTCAAATTTTAAACATATCCAAAATCTACTAAACTTTAAAAATGAAGTTTCAAAGGAAGAAAATACAGTATAATGCTATTTTTCAAATTTACTTTTTTAATTTTTAATCATATATACATAAAAACACTAGAAGCCTATTAAAAGAAGTTAGCTCTAAGTATTGGAAATATGGCTGAGTTTTTTTGTTAGTCATTTTAATTTTTCCACAATTAATATATTTACTAAAACTGTGAAATTTGAAATTTTAGATCAAATACTATTTACTGTAAAAGAAAGCTGATACATGAAACCTCACTGAAATACTCCTATAAAAACCAAGATAAAATTATCTTATCCTAGATGTGCATATATATATATATATATAAAATGTTCATGTTGCAATAGTTTTACTTACACATTGTTTCTTTACTATGAACTCCACAGACAGACTTATATCAAAACTTCTATAACAATCATGTACAAAGTTTAAAGACAAAGAATAAGATTATTTTATTCTACCACTATATTAAAGCTTAAAAGTAACCACTTGAAAAGTAACATTTCAAAAGTGTTGCTAAATTAAACCATTACCTCATAACTTCTATAATCTACTTCCACATCATCTCCATAGACATTTAGTTCCATATTCTTGTGACTAAACACCGTAGCTGGTTTGGGATTCCTAGGGTTGCATGCCATATCATCTGCAAGCATCAGAACAATGTGACTAAAAAGAAAAAATTCCAGAAAATATATTACTTAAATAAAACCAAAAATTAAAAACAAATAAATCGTATTTATATCATGTAGCAATTATATTCTAATTATAATTAAAAATAGAGTACATAGTTAAAAGAACTTTATTTTTTCATATCCTTATGTAGTATAAGTTTCAAAGTAGAAAAATTAGAGCAATCTGGCATGAATTTATCTGCAGAACTTGAGGGTACTAACTTAAATTTTTTTTTCCCAAAGGAGTATACATTATGCTACATAGCAAAAGAAAGCTGAAGGGGCTACACTGTACTCCACAAACATTTTGTTAAATTAGTGGCATTTGACATTATCAGGACTTAACAGTCCACATGAAACCATATTCCAAAGGATTTAACTTTCAGAATCACAAATGCTTAAGTATGAAAACATGCACTCTATCAGCAAGTGCAATCAGTGTACCACATGAACACATCTCCAGCCCAATCACTCTTCAGGGGCTCCACTCTGTCTCCCTAAGACCAGCCACCATCCTGACTTGACTCAATGCCAGAATGGCTCCCTTCCTGGCTTCCTGCTTCCGTTCTCATCTTTTTACAGTTCATTTTCCTTAGTCACCAGGGTGATCTTCCTCACATAAGTCAAATCATTAAACTTTCTCACTTAAAACCTTCAAGGACTCCCCCATTATAATTAGAGGAAAATCTAAACTCCTTACATGGTCTAAAAAGCTCAATTAATGTGGTCTCTATCTCTGACGTTAGCCTCTACCACCCACATTCACTATGTTCCTTCCACACTGGTCTTCCTTCGGTTCTAAGAATATGTCAAGCCTTTCTCACTTCAGGGCGGCTGACCAAATTAAGACTTCTCTCCTTCTAAATCTTATAATTCCCATCTCAGCTAAGGTACTCTACTCTCATTAGGAGTTTTATTGTCTATAGGTCATTAATGAATCTGAAATCCCCATCATCTCCCACCACCAGCCCCATTAGAATACAAGCTCTCTGAGTGCCAGGGCTTTATCTGTCCCATTCACCAGTGTAATACTCAGGCTTAGTACTAGAGCCTGGCATATCGTAGTCATTCAATAAATATTTGTTGAGTGAATGAAACATTTTCATTTTTACATATATTTTCTTTGAAACAAAATTTCACTTAAATACTTCTCATCTTGATCTTACCATTAAAACTTAAGTATGAAAACATGCTGAACATGAATCAGGCTATTCTTTATTCTACCATATACTTGAGCTTCCCAAACATAAGGGAGAAATTAATGTGGCATATGTAATTAGTTTGGCAGGAAATAGCAAGAAGAAAATGTTCTGCTGCATATGTTCCAAATGCATTAAAGTTCAAAATTGAAACATTGTGATTTTTCTTGAAAATTGGCTAGATTTCTATTTTGAAAGGGTTCCAACCCTGCCACATTCAAAGATCAGATTTTCAGCTGTTACTGATTCATACTCACAGAATGGTGGAAGTTATTCCTCTTAAAATGGTAAATATATCTTCTCTTTTTAATAACTTAGGATGATTAACTCCCAGTACGTTATTATTAATCATATTTTTTTTTCTGTTATAAACCAATATTGAAGTGGCCTCCCAATTGAAATATAAAAATAAAGGTATTCCTTTAGGCCATGCTTTGGGTTAAGGTTACGTGTACTCTATGAAATTAAATTCAATATCTACCCAATGTCAGTATCATAAAGTAGTGATTTCAGCTTAAAATTATAAATTGAATTAACATTTTTCCTACAGATAATTTTTTAAATTTCTTTTTCTTTTTCTTTTTTTTTTTTTTTAAAGATTTTTATTGGGGAATTGGGGGATGGGAACAGCGCTGGGGAATTGGGGGAAGGGGAACAGACAAGTTGCTGTTGTTTTGCTCTTCAGTCTAGTTGTGAAGGACGTTGCTTCACTGGCCCAAGTTGGCACCATCATTGCACTCTTCCCAGGCGAGGCAGATCAGTCACCGGCTTCTGGACAGCTGCTCACTGCGGCTGCTGGCTGCTCACGCTGACTGCTGGCTACACACAATAGCCCATGGCAACCCACTGCCACAGGGGCTGCAGCCTATGCCGGCGACTCATAGCAGCCCAGATCCAGGTTGAGCTGTTGTTCAGCATCTTAGCTGTGGAGGGCAGTGTCACTGGCCCTCATCTGTGGGATCTGAACCAGGGCCCCCTGGCATCCCAAGCCAGTTCTTAACCATTGCGCCACTTGGCCGGTCCCTAAATTTATTTTTCAATTATAGTTGACATACAATATTATATTAGTTTCAGGTTTTCCTACAGACCATTTTGAGCCTCAATATAAGTACTATAATCCTGTTAATATAATCTATATATCATTAAAAAAACAGGACAAGAAACAGGCTGGATTTCAAAGGTTTAGAAGTCCAACCACATATTCTGATTCATTGTTTCAAAAACTTAAAAAATGTTCAGAACTATTTTCTGGAGAAAAAAAATTTTCTCATTTGGTCCAAGTGTTAAATTATTCATATAATGATATTTAAATGTATACACAATAGTAAACTCCTTAGGCTTGCTTATAGTTCTTATAAAACCATAAATAAATATAAAATTATGAATTAAAGTCTAACAAAACTACCAAACTAATAATAATACTCTAAAAACATTCATTCCATTTGAAGGATAATGTTATTTTGCTAAAATTAAATGACTACTGTGGTACTGAACAGGAGAAAGAAAGAACGTCAGGCCTGGTTATACATGTCATTTTTTTCTGTATTTTAACATTCACACTACAATATAATTCGATGATATGGAGAGTCTGTTCACAAAAATATGTTGTAAAAAATGCAATTCATAACTTTCAGGCTCTGTTTACTATTCAGAATAATCAGATCTTATATTTAACTAAGTCTTTGTCAATACACATTCTTTGAACACCAGTTATGATGTGATCTAACTTGTTGACTCCTTGAAGTGTTTTTTTCACTTAAATATCAGGTTAGTGTCACAGCAATTATTTACATCTTTACTGAACGGGTATCAAATCACTTCCGGAATTAAGACCAGAACAATCTACAATGAAGACATACTTGTACATCCCTATAAATAATGATAGGAACTTGCTTTGTATCTTATTAAAATTAAGACAAAATCCCTCAAATATATCCAATCGATATAAGAATTAGATACTCTTACAGTTTGGCAAGCCTATACTGCCATGTGTGATGACTCAACTTTCACACTTTATTCAAGCCCTTGCAAAACCTACAACAAAGCACATGGTAATATGGCCTTCTCTTAATATAAAACCAAAAGAAAAGTGAGCACTGAATTTGTATGAAGTTCAAACTGGGTTTGAATCCAAATAATACCATGCTTATTTACATAAGTAGTTTTCACATTTTTTAGTTTTCCCATTTTTAAAATCATGCACTCCACTAAAAAAAAAAAAAAGTGAGGGCAACCCATATATAGCTACTAATTTCTAAGTCATATGTATTTGCTAATTTAAATATATATAATAAATACTAGTGGAGCATAACTTCTTTTAGATAAAAAAACAAACATAAAGAAACTATTAATATTTCCTTCCCTTACTACTCTTTAGTATCTGAGCTGAACAGAATACCTTGATCATGCTTATATAATTTTAAAGATCATAAATATAAAAATGTAAATTTAAAACTTGTCAAAAAAAGAACATACATGGGGGAGACAATGGCCTACAATAAATACTTGCCCATTGTCATGTTTGCCAAACTTTGAAAGAATAGGTAAGCCCTGCTTCAGAAGTGTTAGGCCTCTTTACCCACCTCCCTGAAATTCTTCCTCGGCCCAGTCAGGAACTAGTAACCAAGGGTTACAAAAATAAACAAATAGATGAATAATCTTTTACCACCATAGACTTTTAGAGTGTGAAACTTCAAAAAGCATAATTTTTCATTTATGACAGACTAATATTACCTTAATAAAAATTTTTTCCCTGAATGAAATTTAAATAAATTACTGTATTGGTCAAAATGTTTTTAAACTGGTCACTTAAAATTGCTATACATTCTATAGCCATGCTATTAATCAGATAATACTGCCTTAAAGTACCTTTAGCTACCATAGCTAGGATCACCAGGTTTATCTTCAATAATATCACCATCCAATCTAGAACAGCTGAAATTAAAGCAGCAGATTTGAGGATCACAGGAATCTTTGATGCTCTTAAGTCTCATGGTTTCTGCTCATAGGTGTCACTTTTTTTCCCCTGACATAAATTATTCAGGATATTCTGTAGAGTATTGCTTCTGCAGCAATGGTTAATGGCTGTTGAACCAAGCAAATTCAAATTTTGTTATATAATCATTAGTGGCATGCCAGGGTAATACACTTTTAGGCTTTTCTTTCTCTTTCCCTTCCATGTTTTGAAGAATCTCCAAGTTAATAAATCTCTGCACCAATGCACTATGAAACTAATAATAACAAATCTGCTAGCCACAGGTACTAAATCATCAAGATTTTCTGAATTACTTTCAGGACTTGCCAAATGTCAAGCAACTGGCATTACTAAGCTATATGATGCCAGGTATTCTGTTCTTATATTATTAGAAATAAAACTCACTAGAAAAAACATTGTACTGCAGAGACAGGAAGTCAACAGCAGCACACATCTTATAGGAGGGTAGAGCTAGCTATCTATCGGCTCATGTATTTAAAGTCACACATGGTTTAGTGTAATAAGATGATAACTAACATTTATAAAGCACTTGGTATATCTCAAGCACTGCACTAATAATATAAGCACATTACAAGCATTATCTCATACATTATATCTAAGATATACGTTAGTGTCATCCCTATTTTACAGGTTATTAAACTGAGGCACACAGAATTTAAGTAACATGCCCCAGGTCACACAGCTAGTGAAGAGTGGAGTTTGGATTCAAACCCCATTTGTCTGACATGAACATATGCTTTTAACAATTCTGCATCACTCTGAATCTATGTGAACTGGTATCTGAAAGGATTTAATGGTGTTTTGTTTCATATTGACAATTTAATCAACTCAGGTAATTATATTGAATGCACGAACTCATTATTGCTGTTTAATATTTATGTCATGTTAACTGATAGAAAATGGGCCCTTGAAATTCTAAATGGAATCATCCAGAGACCTTAGCAAACTCAAATTGAAGAATAGTACTAGAGGGTATAATTTCTCCTTTAAACACAGTAAGGTATAACTGAAAAATGTAAGTGGTCGCTTAAATGCAAAAACTCAGAGAGAACAGAACTTCAAAGAAATACAGAGGCTAACTAGCCAGTCTACAATTCCCCAAAGCCCCTGGCTCTTCTACAAAGGCACTGGTACTACATACTACTGCTGGCCCTTGTCTCATCACGTCTTTTCAGTCACCAAGACTGCCATTTTCACTCTCAACCATCTACACCCGAACCTGTAGCCTACACCTAAGTCTTCACTGCTTCATCTCTGCTTCCAGGCACTCCCCAATATTAACTACTCTCTGAGGGGGCAAGCAGCAGAGATGTCTGGCCCACTCCTTTCCCCTGTCAGAGTTAAAATTAATATTATGTAGACAAGTTTTTCATCTCCGTCTGCCTATTTTCTATTGCTCAGCTTTCCACTACCTCGTTCACTAACTTACTCAAGCATGCCAGCTTCAAGGCTTGGAATTCAAATCTGTGCATTACCAAAATTATTGGGTTGTCGGAAAAGTCATGACATATTTCATCTATGTTTTTCAAAGGTCATTTATTTATATAAAGAACAAAGATCAATCAATGATATATTGCCTGCTTTGTTCAATAACCTTTTGCCATCTTTCAGGGAGCTTCATAATCTCTTGTTCATAAAAGGACCTGTCTTTATTTGCAAAAAACTGAACAAGGTGCTGATTTACAGCCTCATTTGAATTGAACGTTATACCACGCAAGGAGTTTTGAAGAGAGCAAAACAAGTGGAAGTCTGGCACTGCAAGGTCAGGCAAGTATGGCATGTGTGGCAACACATTGCATCCAATCTCCAATAATCAAATTTGTGTGTGGTCTCGCGTTGTCGTGATGGAACACAACTCCTTTACAATTAACAAGCTCTGGACATTTCTGGATGATGGATTCATTCAAACTGTTCAATTGCCGACAGTACACATTTGAATTGATTGTTTGATTCTTTGGTAGAAGCTCAAAAACCACGACACCGTTAAAATCCCACCACACCGAGAGCATAACCTTCCTCTGATGAATATCTGCTTTCGATGTCGCTTGAGGCGAATCATCACGTCGGGACCAAGACTGTTTGTACACCCATTGTTGTAAACAATTCACTTCACATCACCAGTTATCAGTCGCTTAAAAAAAGGATCGTTCTCCTCATGTTTCATGAACATATTGCAGATGTTTATATGCGCTGTCAAATGAACTTCTTTGAGTTCATGCAGAACCCAAATATCGAGCTTGCTTATGTATCCCAGCTTCTTCAGATGTTCGTGACGCTTGAATGATGGATGTTCTATGTTTCTGCAATCTCTCGTGTCATGTGTGGGTTTGACTCCATCAATGCCTTTATTTTGTCAGCATCAAACTCGGTGGGCCTCCCTGACCGAGGAGCATCGTTGTGATCAAAATCACCAGCACGGAATTTTGTGAACCACAGTTGGGACTGACATTCTTGTTGAGCATTGTCACCGTAAACTTTATGCAACTTTTCACAAGCTTGACACGCGTTCTTCCCTTTATGGAAGTAAAACAGTAAAATATGGCAAAAATGCAGTTTGGTCTTCCATCTTCAACTTGTAAAATCTCCAAAACTCAACTACATCGTTCAATTTTTTTTAGAATGAAGCTAGAACTGTCAGCTGTCAAATGACATAGCAGTAACATAGATGCAAATCACTCTACTACTTTCAAAAATGAAGTAATGTCATCTGTCACAAACACGCGACATGACTTTTCCGACAACCCAAGTTACTGTATTTCTCGAACATTTTGGATGGATCACAGAAATAGTCAAACTAAAGAATGCTGCATCAATGAATGCCACTGATCTAGTATAATCAATCTTTGTCAAAATACATAGGATAAATTTTTGTTAATCTTGATAGATCACATATAGTCCATAATGGAAATCACTATGTGCAATCTTTCACATATTCTCATGTTTAACTGAAATATTACTTTTGTTAATTTTTCCAGTAATGATCTGTACAGATTTAGTCAGTCTCCCCAACTCAACTACTTTTATGACAAGTATATCTTGGAATCGTGCTTAGCACCAGTAGAAGATTTTAACAGTCTATATGTAACCTCTTTAGAATGCTGTAAGCAGATTCCTAGGATCTGACCATAATGCCTGATTACACATTTGGCCTGAAAAACATATGCAAACACCATTAATATGCATTCTCTGGTATATTTCTATTTTCAAATGGCAAGAAAATCAAAGGGTCCTCTTAATTTTCTCTGGGCATAAGCAAAATAGTTTAGATACTCTTTTCATTAAGCAGATTTGGAAGGCAATGCTTCTTCTGAAGTATCACTTCTATCATTTAAAAAATATATATATTTAACAAAGGATAAAATACAGAGACATAACACTGGTGGTGAAGAGTTTTGCCACCACTCCTGCTCTTCAATTTGATCATAAAAGTCAACAAGGACCAAACGGGGGGAAATATCAAATGGAGACTATCACAGAAAAAATAGAAGAGTAATGAACTGGAAGATAATAATAAATGTCAAATGTAATTCAACAATTTATTTTTAAAGCAAACAACTGTGTTCATTGACATGAATTTGATTTAACCATTCCATATTAAATTGCACAGGCACTTAACTATAATATTTTATACAAATTATCAAATTTACATTCCACATTTCAAGAAGATTATGAAAAAAAGATTAGAATTTATAAGAAAATGGAAACAATGCAAGATTATAGAATTAACCACTGTACATTCTAGAGAATAAAAGAGAAAACTGGTTTAAGTTCATAAAAGACAGGTTAAACAATATGGTAGAACTTGAAAAAACACAATTGAACACAGAATTTTAGTAGACAAGCACATTTAAAATAAAAGGGAAGGCAGAGTACTGAGTAAGAAACTTTTAACATAGACGTGATGATTACTAGTATTCAAAATGTGGCCACAGTATGCTAGAGAGAATGGGGTGGGAATACTTGTGTAGAATGCAAGTATTTGTTGAGTTTACTGTGGGACAGGTGCTGTGCTACAGTCCTTCCAGATATTTAATTCTCACTAAATCAAAACAATCCTGTGAAGACTTTTATTGTCTCAATTCAAAAGATACAGAAACTCAGTGAGATCAGATGACTTGCCCAAAGTTGCATGGCTGGTAAGCAGAGGTCAGATTAGATTTCAAAGCCCACACACTTTCCATCCACTACTACATGTTTTGGCACAATGGAATGCATTGCCTTTTACTCCATTCCCAAGCAGTGAGCAGAACCAAAAGAACACTTTTTAATAATTTCTGTACTCACATCAGCAACTATTAAAGGGACATCACTTTTCCTCATAAGAACCTCATCTTAGTAGTTCCATTTTTCATGGCTCAATGAAATTTATGCTAATAAACTTCATTACAAATAGTTCTTAAATTTTAAATAAATTACTTCATTTTAGAGCTATCGATTTTAAGTTTGTTTACACCTTTAAAAAAACTGAAAAATCTTCCCCAAACCTTTTTTTAATTACAATAAAATCTGACTAAGAATGTTTGGGGAATGGAATATTCTGATGTCAATTCTTTTTTCAAAACCCAATACCAGCCTGGTGCCTCTGTCAGTACCTGCACTGCCTCCACCCTGCAAATGACCACTGCAGACCCTCTGTCACAGCCACAAACATCGCTGCTTCTGTCTATGCCACCTTGGTACCCACTGGATGATTAAGCCACAATTTTCAATGAATAAACATATTCCTTTTTGTCCTCATACATTTAAGGAGTTTCTGAAGGACAATGAAGATTACTGCCAACCACAGCACAAGTTTTATAAGGACAAGAGAACTGTGGAAATTCATTACTGTTCCACCAAGAAGCCACATGAGAGCTGTTAACCTGAACACAGAAGTGTTGAATTGAAATATGCACAGCATTTTCCAGTTCTGACCTAGATGCGGTAAGCCTGGGTGCACTTCCTTTCAATTGCTCAGTATTATGGATTGAAGGTTTGCTTCTGATGAGGAAGCTCATTTTATTTCCCATTACTCTCAACTTCACACTCGAAATGCTGAGAATTTCAAGTATGCTGAAGTTTCTTTACATCATTTCTGTATTTAATTTTTGAAATTCTTTCATAACCCTAGCACAGTAATACCTTGGTTTGCAAGCATAATTCGTTCTGGAAACAAACTACTCGTATTGCAAGACATCGCACGTTAAAATGTATTAGAAATGTTTGCTCGTCTTGTGGAACACTCACAAACCAAGTGTCTCGCAATCCAAGGTTTTACTGTATTTTGAAACTAAATTAACATGGCTGGGATGAACTGCCCAATACCCATGCAGTTGCATACAAACACATGGTATTTCTTTTCATGCACAAGACAACCCATGAGATCTTAAACATTTATTGAGAAACTTAAGTATGGAGTTACCATAGTAGTAAGAGCATGAGAAGCAATGTATGGCATTGGTGTTAAGGATAAAGAAGGCATCCGTGTCCTTGACTGGCCTTTAATGAAGGTGCACCCCCATCCAAACAGATTGCTGATGACTGGTTAAGTCTTGCAAAAATATCAAGTTTTGTGAAGAACGTGGTTGTTGTACTTCTATTCATTATGTTGCAGCCTTGGGAAAGCTCCAATACTTGTAGCCCTAGCACTAATAGAAGGTGGAATGAAACATGAAGATGTAGTCAAGATCATAAGACAAAAAGCAGCATGAAGCTTTTGACATCAAGCAACTTGTATTTAGAGAAGTATCACTCTAAAATGTGTCTGTGCTGCAAAGAATTCAATGGCCAATAAAACTGAGGTGTCTGATGCTATAGTCTTGCAAGTGGAACTTCTGACATGACCTAATTAATGTGTTGTACATATTAGCCAAGAGGTTAGCTTGGTAAATAAGTCTGATGAAGCTCTTATAGGAGCACTGAAAAGCAGGTTTACCAGGTTAGATGCTTGACAGAACCTCTATGTTTGGGTTACAATCAACCCATTTAGACATCTAGCAAAAGATTCTTGCTGTTCAGCATTTAAAATTTGCTAATCATTGTACCAGTTCACCTTTACTGAAATCATGCAGTATTAAGTTAAAAGCCTACTTTAAATCTAGCCCCATGCCAGAATCTTATCAATACATAAGAAATTGAGACAGATTATGTATCAAAATATCTAGTGTAGGGCCGGCCGAGTGGCTCAGTTGGTTAAGAGCTCGCTCAAGAGTTTGAGCTCTGAGTAACAGCGGTTCGAGTACAGCCCGAGCTGAGCAGCCACTGAGTTGCCAACAGGTAGCAGGATGGCTCAGCTTAAAAAAAAAAAAAAAAAAAGTCAAAATATCTAGTGTAATACTTGTGTATTTTTAGCATCCTAGAACTAAAACCCTAGGAACTATGATGAACACACCAGATCTTACGTGATCTGTTCCTTCAGTCATTACAAGCACTGAAAGCAGGGCCTATGTGGTTATTTGCTTACTCACTTGTTTGTATCTCCCACATTCATAACAATATGCATCAGATTTGCACAACCATTGATTTTTGTTAGATTTTTTTACCAAGTTATACAGTGATTACTTAATGTCTTTCTGTAAATCTTATTTTGTGCTGTTATAGAAAACCTCCATTTTGACAACCTACATTATATAGAAGCACATCTTTAATGTCTCCAGGCTCCCCACCCCCTCAAAAAAAATGCTTTACAGTTAATTTGTTTTTTGCACTTTTAGGTGCCACTTAACAAGGAGGGCCTAAAAAGGAATGGGAGGGGGCTATTAAATATGTCTAGTAAAATACTGCCTTTGTCTTGTGCAGAAAATGTAGGATATGCTCTTTCATTTAGTAAATATTTTTTAAAGGTAGAGATGCTTTCTTATTGTAGCTAAAACAATTCTTTAATCATAAAATTTTGAAATTCTCATTCTTTTTCCATACCTATTAGATGATGTTAACCAGCTATTATTTTTGTTTGAAGTGTGTTTTTTTCCTCTTCTCTTCTCAACTTCCCTTGCAAAAAAAAAAAAGAGTGGATTTCTGCTGGTAAACAAGCAGATATCTAATTTTTATAAGCCTCTTGAGGTGTGTAACTCAATATTTGGATACTTCATAGTTTATTTTATTATGTAATTGATCCAGTGGTTATGTGTACTAATGTTAGTTTGACCATATATTTATATGGTCTTGTAATATGTGGTTATAGATCTGTGGGAGAAATAATTTGTCAGTGTTCACTAGCTTGTAAAAATCTAGTGCAAGAGCTGAACATCTAAATAAATAATGAAATGTAAAAAAAAATACAAAAAAACAACATCTAAACTTCTTTACTGAATAAGTATAATCTACTAAACAATCTCTATCAGTATATCAAAACTAACATTTGAATATCTATTTTTATTAAATATAAAGTATTTAGAATTAGATGAAGTATAGGAAATTAAGTTAGATTTTATTTGTCTAGAATAAATCCTAAAATATAGTTGTAAAATAAGCTCCCTCATAAGATCTTATTTGATTGTCCTTTGCTTCCAGTGTGGTGAGAAAAACTGACTGTTTAGGTAAATTAAATTCTGCTTAATGTATATTTTACTTTCTAAAATAATACCTGAATTTCATGATTCGAAGCCTTGGACATAGATATAGTCTGAAATATAAGCTAATGGGTGAGCATAAGGATTTAATGTCAGGACTTACTGAATTGAGTAACCTCCCATTCGTGCTCAGATCAAATTCTTGGAAACCATGAGTATAAAACTCTATGAAATATCTTTTCTCCAAAGCAATAAAATTAGATGCACAAATGTTAATTTCATTTATCTTCTTAATATCCCTGAGTCAGATATAACGTGACAAAAATCACAATATTTTTTTCTATTAATTTTCCGTTTAAAAGTCCTCAGAACTTTCTTAGCAATCGACACGTATTACTATCACCACTTTCCATGGTGAAGCATCAAGTTGAATCTGACTTATTTGAGGCTGCCACCACCGAAGCACTTACTTTTTTCTTGGAGGCTGTATTTATCACCCTGCTCTTTCCCCATCCTATATCCCACTTCAATTGAAATTATACAAATTGGCAAGTATAAACACCACAGGCTCTCAATACATGTTTGTTAGTTGGAAAAGGGAAGGCGGGAAGTAAAAAAGGAGAAAGAAAGGAAGAAGAAAAGAAAGGAGTAAATTAATGTTTTCCACCCAACCTGTGCCAGTTGTCTGTCTGCCTTCCTTTTTCTCAGAACAACCTGGCACCTATCCTAAGTCATACGACCTCAAATACATCAGGCTCCTTTTATTGGTTTCCACAATGTTTTTCAACTAATTTAGAAAAAAATCAGTGTCCTAAGTAGAGGAACCAATACAAATATCAAGAACCCTCAAATTAATTTTATTCCCTCTTCCTGTTTGTTTTTTTTGTGTTCGTTTGTTTTTAGCTGAGCCATCCTGCCACCTGTTGGCAGCTCAGCTTGGGCTGGGATTTGAACCAGCGACACGGGTGCTCAGAGCTCACACTCTTGAGGGAGCTCTTAACAAACTGAGCCACTCAGCCAGCTCCCCACTCTTCCTGTTTTTATTCTTCTTCTCTTTTGATATTTTTCCCCAACTTATAAATTCCTTGCGTCTCAAAATCAAAAATCTGCCTTGGTTTTAAGTCCCCATAGTCTATGCTCCCTTTTTCTTTCTCAGTCAACATCCTCCAGTCACTTTTTCTACTTCTTCATTTCTCATTAACTCTTTAAAGTATTGTAATCATAATTCTATTCACCTGATTCAAGAGAAACTGAGTGCGCCTCTCATACAACATTTCTATACTTAACACTGTTGGCTATTCCCTTGTCAAACTCCTCTTGGGTTCTGTGATTCCTCACTTTTCCAGTATTCCAAATACTTCTCTGCCACACCCACCAGATGTATTCTTAATAGGATCTATTAAACATACAAACTCAAAAGATGACCACACTTGGCATCAAACTCAATTACAAGGATACAGAACAGCAAACAATGTTTGCCAGTGAAACACTGTGGTCGGGTCAACAATGGCCCCAAAAGGCATCCACGTCCTAATCCCCAGAACCTGTGACTATGTTACTTTTTTTTTTTTTAAGATTTTTATTTGGGATTGGGATGGGCACAGTGCTGGGGAATTGGGGGAAGGGAAAGAGACAAGTTGCTGTCGTTTTGATCTTCAGTCTAGTTGTGGAGGCCGTTGCTTCACTGGCCCAAGTTGGCACCATCATTGCACTCTTCCCGGGCGAGGCAGATCAGTCGCCGGCTTCTGGACAGCCACTCACTGCG
This sequence comes from Hipposideros armiger, assembly GCF_001890085.2. NCBI lineage: Eukaryota > Metazoa > Chordata > Mammalia > Chiroptera > Hipposideridae > Hipposideros > Hipposideros armiger. The sequence continues at coordinate 2,991,781 of NW_017731434.1, forward strand.
GCTGCTGGCTGCTGGCTACACACGGTAGCCCATGGCAACCCACTGAAGCAGGGGCTGCAGCCTACGCCATCGCCGGCAACTCACAGCAGCCCAGCTCCAGGTTGAGCTGTTGTTCAGCATCTTAGCTGTAGAGGGCAGTGTCACTGGCCCTCATATGTGGGATCCGAACCGGGGCCCTCTGGCGTCCCAAGCCAGCTCTTAACCATCGCGCCACTCGGCCAGCCCTGACTATGTTATTTTAAAGGTTAAAAGGCACTTTGCAGATGTGACTAAATTAACCATCTTGAGATGAGGATATTATCCTAGATTATCTGAGTGGGCCCAATGTAAACACAAGGGTCCTTATATGAGGAAGAAAAAAGGGTCAGAGTCAGGGAAGGCAATGTGACAGCAGAAGCCGAGGGGAAGAAGATGTGACAACAGAAGAGTCACTGAAGATGCTATGCTGCTGGTTTTCAAAATAAAGAATAGGGCTCCTCTGTGGTCCCAGAGGAGCAGGCAGCCTCTAGATGCGGGAAAAGGCAAGGAAATGGATTTTTCCCTAGAGCCTTCAGAAGGAATGCAGACCCAACAACCATTTTGAATTTCTGATCTCCAGAACTAATCACTATTATTTGAAGCCACTAAATTTGTTATAGCAGCAATAGGAAACTAATATAGGCAGCATTAGGCATTTTTGTTCCATGGGAGTACCCTCACAACAATCTATACGGCAATACACACAACTGTCTAGGACTCTCTTTCAAGTCCAAGAGACTGTGGCTGATAGCATAAGTGTCTGTATGTGCGTCTGTGATGCACTCAAGTTGTTCTCTTTGATCCTTCAGGTGACAAGTCAGGTATGAGGGAATGAGACATCTACTTTGGATTAGAAGCATTGTGCCCCACTGGAGTCAACCAACACCTTACGCAGTAACTCCACAGACATGGTTTTCAGGGTCCCTAAAGGAACAAGCCCAATTACAAGAATCATCACGCTCAGAAAAACCCAAAGGTATGGCTTCTCCCCAAGTATTTATGATTCATTGTATCCCAGTCCATTTGCAGTTATCTAATCAATAAGGGGTCATTTTTACCATAAGCAATGTTGTCAACCTTTATCAGATATCCAAGGGAACAATTACGTAGTGAGCAAAAATCAAATTCTTTTTTAAAAGGAAAGGGCTATGTTAAGATTTACCCACACCTTAAGATTTATTCTAGTCAGGCTCTCTTAACTTCAAGGAATCACTAAGGCTAGTTCAAATAAAAAGGATGAATATTAAAATGGCACACAATTTTATGAAAATTAGAGAATAAGGCCTTTCAGAGACTAGAACTCAAAAGTAATTTTAGATGTGTGACAATAAAAATTTGTAGAATGTTATGGAATCCAGTGTTTTGTCACTAACATGACAGCTATTTTGCAAGCATCTGCTTCTTTCTCCTTTTCATATTAATAGGCACAGTACTCCTGTCTGGTCAGTACACGGGCAACTCATAACTGAAGATGGCTCAACTTACAAACCGCTACCTTTTTATGACCTTTGTTATGGTGATTAAGACTGTCACAGTAATAAAACTGGTATTTAGAATCATTAAATTAATGCCAAGTTACCTGATAGTAGACCATCGCAATCAAAGTAATCAGAAAACATGATAGGCTGATTCAAGAGACTGTGGAATGATGCAAGGGAAAAGGAAGCTGGGAACTACTCCCAACCAGACTGATGAACCAACAAGACTGACCCCATGTAGGCATTGTTTCCCCATCTTACAGATAAGGGCACTAAAGCTGAGAGATCAATAATTTGTCTAAGATAAAAACAACAACAACTAGCAGTGACATTCTTAGGCCATTTCCACGTTTACTGAAGGCCTGATGATGCAACAGGAAGAAAAACAGTTAAGTACAACCTGCGAGCACAGCAAGGAATTAATTGCCCTAAGGAACAATAGGTTGAACTTGGAGGGACAATGTGGCCCTTCTCCCCAGTGCCTGTTTTGGGTTCTTCTGACTTGGATGGTTTCTCCCTCTCCGTAGGCTGCACCAACTGATAAATTCAGGATCACCTTGGTCAGAAACTGAAAATTCTACTAAAAATGTTATGGAAAAAAATTAAAAATTATAAAACTTAGTTGAAAGCTGTTAAACACATAATTTAATGGCTTATATATTATTCATCAATTAAAAGATTTAATACCATAAAGAAGCCCATTCTCTCTAAATTAATTTAAAAGTCACAGTGATGCTAATCAAAATCCCAACAGGGTTTTAAGAACTTGATAAGCTGATTCTAAACTTAATATGGAAAAACAAGACCCATGAATAGCCAAGACGATTCTAAAAATTAACAAAGTCAAGAAAAAGAAGTTACCACATATGAAGATAGCGTCAGTAATGAAGATATTGTGGAATTGATGAAGGAATAACATCTGGCTTTTTCAACATTCCAAAACTTTCCTATTTAGAAATCAATAAAGAAATTTCCCCAGTGTTCCATAAAACCATTCACCATCTTCTTAGTCTTGCAAATGGGTCTTACTTATTATCTAAACGTAAGAGCATGATGGTTGTAGCCAAAATGCTCCCTTTATCTTGATGACTAGTCTCCTTCTTAGAGCACATTTCAACTTCATAACTATTCTAAATGTTTCTCTAGTCAAAATATTATACACTGAATTCGTAATATTCGATGATTAGGAACATAATGTGGAATGACAGACTGATCAACTGTCAATGTGAGACTAAGATGACAGCTTGTTCAAAATACATAAGTATCCATATTCAACAGGATTATTTACATTTCTATGGAGTGTGAGAAAAAATTGTTGAGAAGTGACAGGAGACAAGAATCAGAACATTCAAAGGCATGAATTAATATTATCTTGACAATAACAATGATAATATATTGCAAATTATTTACAAAGCACTAGTCCTCTTCTTCATAAAAATAAAGCAAAATCATAAAATAAAAGTAGTAATAAACTAAAAAATTTAAATATATATTTATCTAGAATAATTTTTTGGATTAATTGTAATGGTTTTTAAAACAATCACTCAGTGACTTCCCTGTACAGAGTAGTCTACAAAGTTCTACATACTAACAAAAAAGAAAGATATATGGGTAGAAAAAGAGAGCACAAAGGATATTCCAAGTGTACTAGGTGGGATAAATGGTAAAAAAAAAAAAGAGGAGAGAGAAAAAAGTGGGAATGACTAAATATTGTGTAGCAGATGTCATAACAAAAAAATGAACACAGAAAGTTGAAATTAACAAAGCAGTAATTAAAGGCTGAAGGCTGGTTGAACATTTTGGGTTGTTTAGAGAGGCAACAGAGTCGCTACAGGTTCTTGATCGTGGGAGTGAAAAGATGAAAGCAGTGTCTGAGAAAGATAATTCTAACAGCTGTGTGTAGGAAGAGCTGGAGGAGAAAAGAGACTAGAGAGGGAATAAACAGCTACAAAGCTGCTGAAGTGCAGACACGTGTATTACAGTTACAAACATAATGAAGTACAGAAGCATGAAATATATGAAACATGAAATAAGAAGACTTAGACAACAGTAAAAACTATGGCAAAAAATAAGAAAACGGGACCATAGGTGAGGCATTCTTTATATTTATTAAATTAACAATTTTCATAATACCCCAGCACTACATTCAACATGTAGATATACATTTTTGAATTTAATAAGGTATTAAATGATCAGTGTGCATAATTATACCAACCTCTATAGGATTGCCATTAGAATAAAATGAGACATTATCAAAAGACTTCTCTAATTATGAATACTATATAAATATTAACAGTTCTAATTTCTTAGGGAGGAGATAGCTTTGATATAATAGAAATGTTCCAGCCATAAAGTCAAAAGACATGAATTCCAACTATTTATTTTCTTGTTCTATTATTTAATGGTACTTTTAATGGACCCTAAATAAGTCATTTAACCATGCTGAGTAACCATTTTTAATACGTAAAATGGGAAAAATACAATCTCTCATAAAGGCCTCAAAGAATAAATGAAGTAATTCATAACAAAATCCCTAACATAGTACCTGAATTACAGTGGATAGTGAATGTTCGTTATGTGGCAGGCGAAGGAAGAAGCCAAAAATAAGGACCTATTTTGGCTGACCTCATGGAGAAAAAGTCACAAGCATTTTCAAAGAACCATAATAACTATGCGGTTCTCTACATTATTTTAATAAGAAAGTACACAAGAAAATTCTTCCAATATCTGATTAATGCTCAACTTTAAAAAATGTCCTCTTTTCCACATCATCAAATCCACATCAGCATAAAAGAGCAATAGTCAAAAGCTATATTACCAATGTAATTTAAAAAATAACAGGCAATCAGTATTTTTTCCTTTATTTATAAAAAAATTCACATTTCTAATTCTAATATTTATTACTTGAGAAAGAAGTTAAAAGGGACAAAGGACAAAAAAAATGTTCACCCCAAGTAGCAAATTAGAGAATAAGTAAAGTTGAAGTTAATTTGTCTTATGCGAGACTCTTATGAACTTCTCTCTGATAGAAAAAAATGAATTTGAAGTTCTCTGGTAAGAGCACCTCACTCATGGATCCCTAGAGTAAGGGACTAGGGAACAGTTTATAAAATCAAGTGTAGAGCACCTTTAGCTCAGTGCAGTTTGATAAACAAGATTTACAGAGAATATAAATTAACAGTATTCACAAATATTTCCTCTCTAGCCTAGACCAACAAGGTTCCACTTAGCAAGGGGACTTTAGTATATTATTCATGCATTCATTCATTCAGCTCTGCACAATACACCAAAGATGCACTGTGAGGAACACAAATATAGTATTAGAAACAGCCTTGAAGAAATAAGACCACCGGCTGCTGGCCGCCGGCCACACACAGTAGCTCATGGCAGCCCACTGCAGCAGGGGCTGCAGCCTACACCATCGCCAGTGACTCATGGCAGCCCAGCTCCAGGTCGAGCTGTTGTTCACCATCTTAGCTGTAGAGGGCAGTGTCACTGGCCCTCAAGTGGGATCCGAACCAGGGCCCTGCTGCTCAGAGCTGGCGTCCCAAGCCAGCTCTTAACCAACGTGCCACTCAGCCAGCCCAGGGAATGCTTTTTTGAAGAAGTATTAGAGTAACGTGAATTTGGAAGGTCAGGTAAAAGTTGAAGTTCTACAGGTTCGTGGTACCAATTACATTGGTAATATAGCTTTTGACTATTGCTCTTTTATGCTGATGTGGATTTGATGATGTCAGGTAAAAGTTGAAGTTCTACTTTCTAAACTTGATTGTGCATCAGAATCACAGATAGAGCTGATGCCTGGGTATCATCTCCAGAGGTAGAGCTGAGAAATCAATATTTTCAGTGTACACCACAAGTGGTTCCAAATCGCAGCCACGTTTAGGTCTCACTGAGCTTGAAGTATAGACAACCATTCCAGGCAGAGAGAATAGCTCAGTGTGGCTGAAGTATGTAAGACACAGACAGGTGATCAGAGAGAAATCAAAGCAGAACAAGAGTAGTGACATAACAAATGTGACATTTCAAATAGGATCTATGGAATTTATGTGAACTTCCAAAAAGGCAATCATCTGTGACATGTATTTTAGTAACTGATTTTGTGACATGAACTAATTTCTCATTGAAACATATGGGAAAACTAAATGCAAATACTTTTCATTTCAAGACAAAAGTATAATGCTCCTTTAAGAAAGCATCAAGTTTTTTGGAAAACCAGAGCTCTACTCATAATTGTTATTAAATATAGTGACCAATGTATAAAATAAATTTAAACTGTATTTTTAAATTCAAGCTTTAAAACTGAAAACTATTCTTAATGTTTTTAAGTTTCCAAACTGTTATTTCATAATAATTTTTTGCTTTCTGAATAAAAATTTAGTTACAATTATATTTTTTATACTTAATTGCAGGTAGGAGTAAAGTGGGACAAATCACCAATAAGAAAAGTATTCACCATATTAGGCTAAAAGCCAAATAGAATCTTTTCTTTGATTTCTGTTTATTAAATAACAAATGGTTTAAATCACCGACTATTTAAATCTTTGATTCATTCTTCAAAAAAGATTTTATAAACAGAGATGTAGGCAGGCAATCATTTGATACAAGAATAAGCTTTTAAAGAACATTCTTCAGAAACTTAGGAACAGACCTACTAATTATAAAACACATCTATAGTTACATTCTATTTCTAAAAAGTCCATCTAGATCTTACTTAAACCATTTAAATATTTCCTAATGACTTACAGATCAAACAAAGATTCATTTACCAAAGTGAAAATACTGCCAAACCATACATAGTAGCACCCTGGAGGAGCACATAGCATATAGAATCAACAACAGTTAAAAATCAAAGGATTAACCCATATAGAACTATTTGAGGAGAGCCAATTAACAAATTATAATAATTGGCTAATTACAAGAATAATACCTTTATACTTGATATAACAAATCATCCTTTCTCAGACTTAAGTTAATGTACTTTTTAAAAATACTATTGAGTTGTCTTAATTTCCATTTGAAATACAGGAATTAAATTATCATTGTCAGCTTCTCAGGCTAAAATGGCCATTTTACATGGACTATAACTTTGTCTCCTGAGTCATTCACTGTTTCATTTCTGCTCCTGCAGCACTTAATCATATCTCTATTTGCTTTTTATTGCAATTACCTGAATACTGCAAAGAAGGTAATATTATCACCATGTAAGAGCCGAGGAAACGCTTAGTATGGCCAACTGACTTAACCAAAATCACCACTAGCCCCAGATTTCAAACTCAGACCTGTCTCACTGCAAACGGCAAAGCTCTTTCTACATTGCCTCAAAGGTAGAGAGGAACATAAGACTAAATAAATCAAACCTAAACAACTAAACCGACTGCAGCTTCTTTTATAACTGTGTTGGTAGAAGCAAAAACAGATCTACTGTATCTGGCAAACCAATGAAGGACATGTATCTGGGGGAGAAGGTTCTGCTTCGTATCTGAATTCCCTCACGTAATTAGGAAATATCTCACTATATGAATCTCCATAAAAGGCAGACGCCACCTCCTAAGAAGCTGGGACAGCAAAGGTTGGGTTTGGACAGCAAGCAGCGGTACCAACATTAAGCATTCATAGGCAACGGTAGCAGGTATGCAGTTACTGAGCGTCGCCTTCAGCAATTCACAGCTGCATTACTGTCACTGGACTAGTTTTATGCCATGATTTTTAGATATGTCTTCTCTGCTACACCGTCTTCCTTGTTGCCGACTATTTTAAGCTACAGACTTCCCATCAATTTGGTATGCTAATCAATATGCTTTCAGAAATTCCATTTTATTTCTGAGAAAAGTAGTTTCTTTTGCAATTGCAACAAAAAGAATAAAATACCTAGGAATACACTTAACAAAGGATGTGAAGGACCTATGCACTGAAAACTATTAGACATTATTAAAAGAAATTGAAGAAGACACAAAGAAATGGAAAGATATTCTGTATTCATGGATTGGAAGAATCAACAGTTAAAATGGCCATAATACCCAAAGCAATATACAGATTTAATGAAATCCATATCAAAATATCAATTGGTGAACATACAATGCAATATATGGATGATGTATTATAGAAACCTACACCTGAAACCTAATTTTACTAACCATTGTCACCCCAATAAATTTAATAAAAATAAAAACATTACTTTTCTATTTGAATCAGTCAGAAGTATCTTCTACTGCCTGCAATTAAAAACCCAGACTGAGGCACTTAATGATTAAGTAAATGATACTAAATAATTATACTTTATCAAATCTTTTTACGTTAGTATTGATTGATGTTTTATATAATTTGCCATTATGGTCTTAAGTAATGACTATTGTATACATGATGGTATGTTCTAACAACAATAAAAAAAGCTTCAAAACAGGTTTTCTTATCTTTTCAAAAGCACAAAAATACAAATATAATAACAATCATCCAAGGGTGATTTTCACTGAGGTTCAGAGTTAAGCTTTACTAAGAATTCTTACCTGTCAGGGATACCTAGCCTCTTCACACTTCTATAAACAGAAAGAGTGTTTGCAACATGTCGATAATTAAACCAGAATCGGGATGTACACACCTAAAGTATTAAAACAAATATATTATTTTTATGAATCAAAATAAGCCACTGAGTTACAAAATCATTTCTTTTTAGGTAGGATATAAAGATGCCTAAAGAAAAGAATCTATTATAAGTCAGGCTTAGAAAGAGCAAAGCGCATAAAGAATTGTCAATAAACCAATCTCTCTAGAGAGAGGTCTTTCATAGCTAGTATTAAATAAAAAGACCATACAGCTTAAGAGAAAACAAATCCTTGGGAAATTTAATCAAATACCGAAGTTGATTTTGCTGTCAATTTATGTGATTTTATAATGTTCCAGTTTCTTCTAAAAGATTAAATTCTTAAAAATCAAAGATAATGCCCATAATCTCTTCACAGAATAGAAAACAAAATTAGCTATCTTTGCGTTATACAATATTTTTTTCACTCTGGATTGCTTCCTAATTTTAGTTGTGAAAAATGTAAAATAGAGTCTAAAACATAACATACAAAACAGTTTGATATGTACATAAGAGAATGCATTATAAAGAAGCTGTTGAACTAAACAGAAAACTAGAAACGATTCAAACTAGTTCTACCCTTAACAAAAAAAAAAACCTCACTAGTAGAATGTTTTGCAATTATTTTTCTGTATTTCATACAGAAAATAAAAGTTCTAAAGTGACACAAAATGGCATTTAAAAAAAAAAAGAAGAGACATTTCTAAAAATGATATTAAAGGTACTAGGAAAATCTAACATGATAGCTCAAAAGTCAGCCCTCTCGGGCCAGCCGAGTGGCTTAGTTGGTTAAGAGCTCGCTCAAGAGTTTGAGCTCTGAGCAACAGCGGTTCGAGTCCAGCCCGAGCTGAGCAGCCGCTGAGCTGCCAACAGGNAAAAAAAAAAAAAAAAAAGTCAGCCCTCTTGAGAATCCATTCCAAAACGGAGGTGGGGTCAGTTGGTAGCATACCTACACACCAAGGACCCCCTACCTCCTACCACAGGCCTCTGCTCATGGTAAGTATAAGGACAGTTTTGAAAATAGCATAAACGTTCTTATCCCTGCAAAGAGAAAGGAGCTAGAGGATTTTTTTTTATTAAAATGAATTTTCAACCTGGAATCCAATGAAACTAAAATTTCTGACAATATAAAAATGTAAGCTCCATATGTGAAAAATACCATAAAATCCTAACTGAAATGAAAAACTTGAAGTATAACACAATAAATGATGAACAACTCAATTTTTAAAAATGGGCAGAGGACGAGAGCAAGCATTTCATAACAAGCGTATTAAAAATGGACAATAAAACTCTTAAAGATGCTCAGCTTCTGTCATAATTTAAAAAGCACAAATCAAATGGATAAGTATTCAAAAGTCTGACAATTCATAGTATTGGCAAGAGTATAGGGAACTGAATGCTCATAGCCTACTGATGGAAATGTAAACCTTCTAAGAGGGGTAATATGCAACATATATCAAGTTTGAAAATGTACTTATCTTTTGATTTAGCTCATTTAAGTATGCAAAACTATGTATTCAAGGATTTTCATTATAACATTGCTATATTAGCAAAAATCAGAACTTAAAAAGCTAGAAACAAAACCACTTACCTATCAATTAAAAAAAACACACACAAAAAAAACTATAGGTTCCCTAACTTGAGCAGAAATAGTGTAATTTATATCTGAATTAGTCACAATAAAAACCAGTATATTCAGTGCATTTTACTATACCCAAAAGGCTTTTGTCATCTATTCTAGAATTTAATGAGAATAAACCTAAGAAACTGCCCTCATTTTCACCAGCAATTTACAAGACAGGACATTAAGATGAAAAAAAGTGAAGGGACAAGAAAATACCAATTTAAATTATCACATATTCACTGAATGACGTACAAAAAAAAAAAAAGCAAGTTGTAAAAGAACATGTGGTATGATCCATTCATCTTTGTAAAAGCAAGGAGGGGTAGACACAAATGTGATTATATGCACTTGAAATTTCTAAAAGGATACAGAAAAAACTGATAATAATGATTACAGAGAATAACAATGGGGGTTAAAGAGGAGCACAATAACTTTTCAGTTTACACCCTGTCACACTGTACATTTTTTAACCATGTACATGAATTCTTTTAACTTTTTTTTGGTAAACAGAGGTAAAACTGTTTTATTCAAAGTAGATCCTGAGTGTAAAATATAATCCAATTTTCCTTCTACCTCCCTCTGGTGGCAAAAACTTTCTCAGTCATATTACAGGAGCAAAGGGGCATTTCATTTACCTCTGGTCATCCAGTCAAGACTGAAAACAAATTAATTCAAACTGAGGGGGAAAACACACACTGTTTTAAAATCTGAATTACATAACTTGAAAGAAACGCATGTTTAGTACCTTCAACTTGGCCCTGGTCAAATTTCATAATTTTCCATTTAAGTAAGTACAATTTATTGAAATCTCACTATAGTGAGTTAATGTGTAAAATACTGCACAAAATATGAAAACTACAGTTGTGAAATGTTCAGTAGTTCCTTTTCACCTCTATTTTTCATCTAAAACCCAGGTTGAGATTGGAGGAGGGCTTGGTGAGAGCTTTCCCAGAACAAGGAAAGCTTTAATGTGTGTGTAGTATAAGCTAATAGGCTCTTATTCTAAAGATACCCCTTTGCAATTAGTGGTCTGCACAGAGGCAGTGAGCGACTCCATTTTAAGAGTTCTCATAGAGAGACTAATCATGGGAGAGCCCTTAGTTTCCTGTAGAGAAAGTTATCCTCTCAAATTGGTAGAGCATGGCCTGCCTCCTGATAGTTTTTCCCACTTTAATGGTCAATGAAATTCTATCTCCTTATCTTGAGCAGCTTTTGTTCAATTCCTTCATAAAATCTCTTGTGAGGGATAGCATATAGAACGTGTTTTTTCCTGGAGAACAAGAAAACAAGTCATAAGCCCATGTTATACTGTTCTATTTAATCACAATAAAATTATACTGAATACAAATATGTATAGCAACTACAATCACTCTTTATTTACTTCTAGCAACCTGTTGATAATTATACACTTCTATAAAACTATTCTCAATAAACTTATAAGGCCTCAAATATTCAGATAATCTTCCTTTGGCCTTAGTAAAGCTAATTATAGTTGTATGTTTGTTCTACACTTTCAGCTGAATTCCTCTACCTACCTCCTTTATAGTCCCATTATATTCTTTTAATTCGTGTTCCCCAATTTTCTTCCCTTTCCAGCAAGATTTACTGGCTTTGAAATGCTATACATTCTTTGCTTCCTTCGTTTTTCACAAAAATCATCTCCCTTTCTTGCCTCTTTATTTCCTCATCCTTTCTTCCAGTTGACACTTTTATACATTTTTTTCATTAAGTCAAATGTAAATGTTATTGAATGTTATTAAGTCTGATCATGTAAATGTTATTAAATGAATCCCCAGTAGTGAAACTATTATCCAAATACTTTCCAAGCACAAGAAATATAAAATTGATTTACGTGTATTCTATTTAGGGAATTAAAAATACAAATTTATAAATCCAAATAAAGATAATTCATTCCACCAACAAAAAAAGCAGAAGAAAAAAAAAGGGTCAAAAGCAAACCTTACTAAGAATCAAAACAATGCAGACTAAAACAAAACTTAATTTGTTGCCCAGAAATCAAAAAGAAAAGATAAAAATCAATAATACACAGTTGTCTTGGGATTAGAAAAAGAAGTACAGCATTTCTAGAGGGCAATTATGTTCCATGACTTCATAGCTTTATGCCTAGGAATCTATCCTAAAGAGAAAAATCAGTCAAGTTCACAAAGATGTACGTATATGGATATCCAACATAGCCTTATTTAAAATAATGAAAAATTTAGAATCTACATGCCCATGAGCTGAAGATTATGGTGCATTCATAAAAGAGAAAACAATACAGCCTTTGGAAAATATTATGTACCTCTATATCTACTGGCAGGAAAAGGTTCCTCAAGATATACTGCTGGGGTTATAAAATAACAGTTCTAATATGATCCCACTTATATAAAATCATGTATCTTTATGCTTATATAGGAAGAGAGAAAAGGCTAGAAGAATGTTCACCAAAATGTTAATTCGCGCATGTGGGATTTAAAGACATTTTTCCTTTTTTTTTAAAATTGAGGTGAAATTTACATTACATAAAATTAATCTCTGTCTTCTTCTGAGCTTTTCTGTATAATTCAAATTTTCTACAATGATCATTTTTGTAAAGAGAAAAACAATTTTAATAAAAATAAAATAGTCTAGGTAGAGAGTATCTATAAACTAATATTATAAATAAGAAATATAATTACTAGTTCCCATCATTAACATAACTCTACATTTTATAAGATGCTTCCTTTAATAATAGCACCCCTAGTTTATTCTTATAGTTATCAACACATCACCTATTCACAGATATACTGAAGGCAAAGAATATTACTAGTTAATGTGGTCAATTTAAAATGCAACAAATCATAATAAAGAATTTCTATTACAAGATATGAGAAAATAAATTTTATTTTCAAAAATGTGATCAGACATGTATCTAAGGTGAACCGCATGGTATTTCTTTATAGACTATACTTACCAAAACAGCCCAGTTGTTTGTGTGGCCACTTCTAAAGAACTGCTCTGCTTGATCCTAAGAGTCAAATAATAGCAAAAAGATTAGAAGAAAGCCATATTTCCCAGAAGAAAGAAGGATAAAGGACAGGTAAGATTCATGGAGTTTTTACAGCTGCAATAACAATGTCATAATTATGTAAGCTTATAAAGATTTCAGTATTTGACCTTATGAAGGACTAATAAAGTTTTATTTTTGTTGAGGGGCATTATTTGGAGGAGGGCATTATTCAGTCAGCTCTTATTCAGTTTTCAAATTGTGAATGACTTATTTCATATCTTGATTCTATACATACCATTAACACCATTCCTGTTGAAATTTCATTCAGTATTAATTTCTACTCTGTGCTGGGTGCTTCCAAGTACTTTCTCTGAACTCACTGATATATTTGATTGAGCACAGGCTCTAGCATACTGCTACGTGTCATATCACTAATCTGTTAAACTAAGTCTGAATTATATTTGCCATCATGGAACATTAAAAACCTCAGCATTCAATACCATCCAGATATCTAATGAACATTATTTTTATTATATATTAAAATAATAATAAATACAAACCATAATGACCTCAGATCTGCTCCCAAGCAGCATTAATTACTAGACCAGTCAAACTGCCTGGATTCATATCTGGGCCCTATTACTCACTAGCTGTTACAAACTTAGGAAAGCTGCTTAACTTCTCTATGCCTCCATTTCCCCATCTATAAAATGGTAATGCTACCTGACTCACAGAACGTAGGAATGATGACTGGAACCTAGTAATTGCATAACAAATGTTAGTTGTTTTAATTTTCAGCTTTCAAGAAAATGTTAAGGGCAATGAAATAAAAAATTCACTCAACTCGTGTGAGTGTCATACACACACACATACCCACAAACACACTTTTTTCTGTTTTTAACCTTTTTCAACAGCTGCCTAGATGCTAAAAAAGCAATGTGCTGTACTGGATAAAGCACTAGTTTAGGAATTTGAAGATCTGGGTTTTAGCCCACGTTATATCTCTCACCTGGCTGTGAGACTGGGGTAAGTCATTTAGCTCTTTAGACTTGACTTTCCTCATGTAAAAAATGAGAGTTGACCCAATAATCTCTAATGACCCTTCCAGCTCCAAAATTCTTACATCATTAAGGCTATAGTGAAAACTCCGAAATGGCAAAACTGTTTTGTAACTGTTTAGATAATAGAGGCTCTGCAAAGTTATTTATTCATTCTACATATCCTTAGTGGAGCACTTATTATGTGCCAGGAACCAGGTAATGTACAGTGATACAAAAATCATTGAAAAGCATGGGCTTTTTCTCAAGAGTCCCAGAGTTCAATAAAGAAGACAAGCATGCAAACACATTACACTACAATGTAACATTCATTCATTCATCACATTCATTGGGCAGCATGTGCTAGAATACAATGATGGGCAAAAACAACCGTATTTGCCTTCAAAGAGGTTACTATCCAATTTGATAGACACACGTTAAGCAGATAAGAACAACCCATAATTCTATAAAGGTAAGATACAGAGTATCATGAAAGAGTATAATGGGAAAATGATCTGGGGCACAGTTGGGGGCGGGGGGAGTTCAGGGAAAGTTTCCCTAGAGAAGTGATATTTGGGTTAGGGTCCAAAAGATGAAGGAAAGAAGGAAGAGAGCAAACATGGACCCAAATGGCAGAAGGGGACTTAAAGGTTTTGAGAAACTGAAAGATGATTAGCATAACTAAAAGTTTGAAAGAGAGAAAGAACTAGAGGTGTATGCAAGAGGCAAAGTATACAGGGCCTTGTTTATGGATCACAAGGAAAATTGTGTTCTTTATCCTTAAAGCAATATTAAGATGTAAATAAATGGGTGACAGGATCAGATCTGCATTTTTAAACATTACTCTGGCTGCAGCTCAGAGGACAGACTGGAAGGAAGAATGACCTTGAGGCAGACTAATTGGAAGCTATCACACTCTAAGTGAAAGATGGTGAAATAATAGGTAATACAAAGCATATATGGGCTATAACAGACAAATGTACAAATTGCAACAGTAAAAACAAAGGAAAGGGATGGGGAAGGTTCTACAAAGGTTATACTTTTACTGCATCTTAGTAAATGGACAGAAGAAACAGGAGGTAAAAAACATGGTAATGTGAAAAGGCACAGCAACAGTCACAAAAAAGAGAAATGGTATCCAAAATGAAGTATACAAGAGAATCTACTAGAATGAAAGAGGAAAATAGAATTTCTCTTCACATTTATATTATCTACAAATATGCTTTATAAATAGAGTCTATAAATTAGCAGTAATTCATGAACATATAGAGAGTGCTCAATTCTCTTTTTAAATCGGTGGGGGTATGTATTCAAAAAGTTTGGAGTCCACTGATCTAAACTCAGTGTACTGAGGTGGTGGGAAGAATGGGCTCCAATATGAAGACTGGGAAAGAAGGCAGGAACCAGGTCAGGTTAACTTTATTCTGCATGCAATGGAAAAGCATAGAAAGAATTCATCAGAAGAAAAACCTGATGAGGTTTACATTTTATGAAGACTAATTTTGCATCCAAGTGAGGGGGTTTGGAAGCCTGGGGGAAACAAGACAAAGTTACTGCAATAGTCTAGGCAAGAAATGACCAGGCTTGCATTAAGCCAGTGGAACTGCAGAGGTTCAGAACATAGAATTTTGAATAAAATGTGCGATAAAGAGAGGAGTTTATTTTTAAAATCTACAGGTTTCTAGCCCAGGAGTAACCCCATAGGAGATGGGGTAAACAGAAGATAAAACTTTAGACAGATTTTCAAAAGTCTGCTGGCCATCCGGGACCCTTAGCCAGGTCCATATGCCGGCCTGAAAATGATGCTAGAGACAGACTGTAGAACTGGACTGAGGTATCACCAGAGTACAGAGAATAGTGAAAGTTTTCTAAAAGGCCAGAACGCACTGTGAGCCAAAAATAAAACACAGTATCCCACTGACTCCTAATCAGAGGGGGAGCGTTGTAGTTTAATACTCAGAAAAGTAACCGCTGCACCTCTGTGCTCACATTTCACCAGGTAGGGGCTGCACACAAGTCGGAGCAAAGGATCAGGTCCCCCCGCTCCGTCTCCCAGAATTTGATTATTTTAACTAATCGTTTTAAAAGGCTGAAACAGACCAACCCTGTCTTATCCCGTCCCCTGTGACCCCCTCCCCACAGTCTAGTAAGTAGCTGATGACTCCAGGAGGCTTCCCCCAGCTTCGGGGTATTGGACATCTGCTGGGGCGCTCACAGCCACAACAAAGCTGTCCTCCCAGGGCCCGGTCGCTCCGAGGCCCTGACTCCTACCTCGATCTGACTAGTGGCCAAGCTGCCGAAGGACAAGAGCAACAAGCCGGCCAGTGCAGTCACACCCTGGCTGAGAAAGCAGGAAGCGACCATGTTTGCCGGCTTCAGTCTCCCCAACCTGGAGGGGGCGGAGCAAGTGCCGTAAAGCAGCGCGGCGTCTTTTGCCTTTTTTTTTTTTTT